>NC_081410.1:632127077-632429746 GCF_030272615.1 Cryptomeria japonica | reverse complement strand
AATCTTAGGGATAACATCAAAGAACTACATGGGATTAGCAACACCCTGGATAATGCCCTGAAAAAAATCAATTTGTTTTTCTTCTTGGGTCTGGCCAGTTTTGCTGGCTTTGTGGGGCTTTTGCTGGTTTTCTTTAGTTTTCTGCTGGCTTTTCGTTGGCCTATTCCTTTTTGTTTCTTGTTGCTTTTTCTGTTAAGCTCAAATTGTAAAGGGTTTCGGGGCCCCTTCAAAACCTATTTTTACCTTAATAAAAAACAATATTACAACAATATCAATAATATCTCTTCAGAAACTTCGAAAGCTGTCTAGATTCAGATTTCATCAAAAAAAGTTGTCACTTGGAAAAAATGCAAGCGGAGAATGTTAAATTCCGAGAATCTCTGACCCAACAGAGAAGAGAAGACAAAGCTCGAAGTGTCGAGATCAATCGTTTGTAGGGATTGCTAACATGGGCCAATGCTAAAAAAGGGAAGTTGCAGTCTACCCTCAATAATGTGAGTTCACAATTGAAAGGTTAGGAGGCAACCAGAAATGCGGCCTTGAAAGAATTGCAAGAGAGAGATCAAGAAATTCAGCAGCTAAAAGCAGCTTCTAGAGATGCCACACAAATGCAGGCACAGTTGTGCGAGGAGATATGCTTAAAGAAGGAATATGCTCAATAATTGAGTGACGCCCAGGTCATGCTCTTAGAGGAAAAATCAAAGTTTGAAGCAAAGTTGCACGGGAAAGGGATTAGTTTGGAGCTAGCCAAGAAGAAATTGCAAGATATGCAGGTTTTGTTGCATCAAGAACAAGATTATGTCGTGAAACTCCAACAAATGATGCAAGATGGGAATGCAAGGATCCTCGCCCTAGAAAGCCAAGTGGTCACCAAACAAAATAAGTGTAGAGAGCTACAAGGTGAAGTGGCAACAAAGAATGAGGAGGTCTTGCAAATACTAAATATTTCTCCCCCTGTGGAGATTTTTCAAGACTTTTCCCCTGTTTTAACAGAGTTATATGTTTCCCATTGGGAAAAGGTAAAATAGTACTCACGTTTGCTGCAACCCATGCTAAGATTCCTTCGTGAGGCACAATCCCTCTGTGTCAAGGCCAATGTCCTCATTGACAATTCTATGCTTGTCATCAGTCCTAAACTCCCAGTAGCTCAGGATCTTATGCAAATGCTATATTCTACTCAAGATGACGAATTAAGGGAAAGAGGGATTGCAGACTGTCAGCAATTGATCAGAAAGATGAATGTTTTCATCAATCGGTACAGGGTAATCATGCAAGTTTTGGCAGCTCTTGCCCCCCTACAGTTTTCAGTTCTGGACATCAAGCGGCATATAGAGAGGTTTGTTTCATTGGGCCTGCCTTCTCCTTTTCCCGTAGATGGTACTTTGTTAGGAATTGAACAAGTTTTGAGCCAGGTTGAGCATTTACAACAAGATAGAACTTTCCTACAATGCCTAGGCAATCCTATTTCGGTGAATGAGGTCAAATGTCTTTTACACCCTCTGGCCCAACTCTTTAATCTCCTAAAACTAGTTCAAGATGAACCAGCACCCTTACCTTTTGATGAAATGATTTGTCTAGATCAGCATTTCTAGAATTTAGAGGTGTAGGTTTTACTCCTGAGGATGAATGGTTGCCATTACAACAGGCCTTCGATTTGCTTCATCCTGTTTTTTCATAAGGCCTAGTGTCCGAGCCAGAGATTTTGGGTCCTAGCTTCCATAGGTGGAATTCCCCTTTTAGTCACCAAGAAATGTTAACATTATTTCGGGTTTATCCACAGGTGACATTTTCTATTTTAGTGGCCCTGCCTCTTGTTTTGCCAACTCTCCCTCTCTCTTACATCAAGCGAGATAGTTGTCAGCTTGGCGGGGCTTCTAATCGCTCACCTTTCTTTTTTCAGTTTTGCATTAGCATTGAGCTGCCATGTGGTGTGGGTTTTCATGACACGACATTTTCTCTCGGTCCGCCCATCATTTTTTTATCACGATTCTCTTGTTTTGAGGTTGCATTGGTTAGTGAAGCATCATAGGACTAACAACTTTAGGGGCAATTTGTCAGGTATGGCTTGGAGGCATGCCACGACATATGTTATGGAAGGCGGTGGAATCAAAGTTTGTTAGCAAGCCTGAGGCTCTATTTATGTTAGTTTTTTCTTTCTTGTAAGGGTCAGAACTTTTGAGAAAAACAATTTAGTTTTCTTAGTGGGAATTTTAGCCCTTTAAGCTATTACTATTATCTGAAAGAAATCAATCAAATTGTGCCAGTGGCCTTTGTGATCTCTCTTTCGATATGCTCTGATGGTTCTTTTATGTGCTTTTTTATTAGGATTCCAATAACTTTGGGAATATATATCTAAGATTCGGCCGATTAAACTATGTTTTACACTTGTTATCTGGTAGATGCATGGTGGATATTCCTTTATGTTGCAAGAAAATTTAATTATATCTTATTTGTGTTTTTGATTTGGACTTGTAGATTGTTGAATGGGCTCAAAAACCATATGTATCTGGGTTTTCGTATACTCATGTCTTCTTAGAAAATGCTCTAACGTATCACCTCAGTAGTTTAGTTCTTTTGTTTCTGAGTTTTTTTCTTCTTCTCCCTTTTCTCAAAAACATAAGGAAGAGTTAGCTTCTCAATCCTAAAGGTTATTCAGTGAAACCTGCGCAATTGGTCCCCCATCACTAAATTTCCCATAAGGTTGTTTATTTTTCAAGGTAAAATTTAGAGTCACCAATTCTTTTTCTGGCACGCCTAGTGGGACCACTTACTTCTCAATAAATTCAAGCCAGTATATGAGCCACAGACCCATTACTAGGAGCTAGACAGCTTTGAATCCCAGTTTTCTCATTCCACCCTTGGTTAGCGTTCATCAATTTGTTGTCTCCTCTTCCCAGAAGCCTCCTAGTTCTTCTATGGTCATTCCTATTGTAGTAATGGCTCAGATTCCACCTAGAAATTTTGTGACATAGGATAATGGAAGTCCTCTCATTCCTCCAGTCGTGCCTGCCACATGGGCCCAAATCCCCTCTATCACGCTGAAAGCGGTTCCTATGTTTACAGGAGAATGTTCTAAAACCCCCAGAGAACACTTACAAGATATAGCCAATGTATGTACAGTCCACAGTATAACCAAACAAAATGTAGCTTTGAGATTGTTTATGGCATCTTTTAAAGGAAGAGCTCTAGACTAGTACAGATCCCTTGCTTCGAATTCTATAGGCAACTAGGATCAGCTAGGTGACTGTTTTTTCCAGAGATTTTCTAACAAAGTGGATAGGTCATCTTTGATGCATCAGTTGATTACGATAAAGAGAGCGCCACAAGAAGTGTTAATAGAGTTCAATTTATGTTTTCAGAGGACTTGGGAGCAGATACCTCTATCCACCCGTCCTCCCGCTAACATGGCATTTGTTTTCTATCTAAAGGCTTTCAACTCTGACATATCAGTGATGATTCAATCTTTAGGTAGTAATAGTCTCCCTCAAGCTTTCGACTTAGCCATCTTCACAGAAAACAACCTGATTGATGCAAGGAATCTATCGCTGTGACCACTTATGCCTGCCTTTCTAGATCTATCCAATCAGCCAAATGGCCTAAGTGTCCCAGAACTAGCTATTGCTAGTTCATCCGCTCTCCAATCTATGTACACCTACCCCGGACACCAGCAAACTTCCCAGCCTCCTCCCTCATCCTTAGCTACAGAGGTCAGTGATATGAAAAATTTGTTGAGATCCTTTTCAAATGAAATAGTCAATCTGAAAAGATCTCAAATTTTACCAGACCCCCTTTCCAACAAAATTATCAATCTAATAGACTTGCTTACCAACAAAACCAGTATGCAAATAACTGAGTTGATCTGAATCAATCAACTGGTTAAATAGTTCCCATGCCTAATCCATTGCAAGAGGTCTACCCTAACACTGGTAAGGAGTTGACAGTGGGACAAAATAATCTAGCAGACGAGACCAACTCTTGGTGTTTTCCATGTAATAGTGCACATTCCCCAAGAAATTGTCTGAGAGGTAATCTACAGCAAAAGCTTGTAGAGTAGCATTGCCAAGGTATGGCAGTTGATGACTCGGCCTATGTGGCCCCCAACATGGATAATGCATCTTTCATTGCCCAGATGCAAGGCATGTCGATGGAACAAGAAGTGGGAATAGCCCCAGATCATGCACTTTTCTCTTGGATGGAAGAAGAGGATGTTGTGATGACTAATGGTGCAGTCCCATCAAGCTCGAGAGCTCCTCAAGTGTAATCAGATTATAATATTAGATCAAAGAGGCACTTCACGTGAGAAAATGTAAACACGCAAGGGAAGTTCTTCATTGACAAAGTTCTCGAGCAGCCCATAGCTACTATTACTAATCCAAGGAAATATTTTATTCCCTATAAACCCAGAGAAACAAAGATGTTGGTGCTATCAGTACTGGACGTGGTGGAGAAATTAAGGAAAGCCTCGGCTAATGTATTTGTATGGGATCTTCTCTCTATCCCAGAGAAAAGGAGTCATTTGAAGGAAGCCTTACCTAAGGAGGCTAAACCCCCTAGTGGGAAAGCTGTTACTTCTCCGTTGGTCAGGAAAAAAACTTCTCAACCTCCTGCAAATAGATCATACTCGCCAGCAGCATTGACAAATGAAGCCATTCTGGCGAAATCTCAATCAGAAGGTAGGCCTAAACCCAAGCCTTTCTTTTTGACCCTCATAATAGGGGATAAGCTGCTACATAATTCTATGATAGACTCTGATGCCAACACTACCGTCATGCCTAAGTAAATCACTGAGGTGTTAAATATTAAGTATGTGCCACTAAATCGTGGTGTTATGCAGTTAGATGGAAAGAAGGTGCAGACCGTGGGCCTCATTAAAAATCTTTCGCTAACATTGTCCGCATGTCCTAGCGTCACAATGTCACAAGAAGTAGTGATTATCGATATTCCCCCTATTTTTGGCCTCTGCCTCTCTAGAGACTTCACTCCCAAGATAGGAGGTTACCTATCTTTAGATTGGTCTCACCTTATCCTCAGCACTCAGGGGGGCGCCAAGCTCAAAATCCTCTTAGAACCCCTCCATGTTGAACATGTGGCAGATCAAGCTATGCTCAATTTTGAGCCCACTCACACTTCAATCTCTGGCGAAGAAAGAAAGATAATGGAATTCATTGAGGATGAAGAAATAACAGGAGATACCTCTCTAGGACAGGATGTTTTTCTCAAAGAATTCATTGACTTTGACCCATATTCAAATTATCATGCCACTGGCCTTGGTACTTACTGCATTTTTTATGAAGGTCAGGTTATCCCAAAACTAGTTAAAGATCCCTTTACCCAAAAGGATTTATCTTCTATACTCTAGACCCTGCATTTTGATGGTGCAAGGTGCAAAGTAGGCTAAGGCGCTGGGATTTGTTTTACTTCACCTTCAGGTGAATAGATTCTAAAGTCTTTTCACTTATAGTTTATGTTCTCCAACAATGAAGCGAAATACAAAGGACTGATTCAGGGCCTCACGTTAGCAGAAAAGATGGGTATAAAGAAATTAAAGGTTCTAGGAAACTCCAAACTTGCTGTTAATTAGATTCAGGGAATCTCCAGTGCAAAACATGTCCATATGAGATCTTACCGCCACAGAGCATGAGATTTGATTGAAAGCTTCGATGCTTTCAACATCCAAAGGATTCCTCGCAAAACAAACGCATCCACTGATCAGATGGCCACTATTGGATCACATTTTGACCCCACTATGGATTTTCTAGTCAACCCCCAAGCGATTGGTGTCATTGTTTGACTAGCTATCCCTGATAATGATACCCATTGGCAAGTTTTTAAGAGTGATGACAAAATTGCCCTATTCATCCAAAACTCGGGGGAATTTGCAAATCAACTACAGCCTAAGGTTAAAGAAGCCTACAGGGATCAAATCATATAGTTAAAGTCAAATAAGCTCCCTAACGGGTTAATCAGCTTAGAAAATATTTTTGACCATGATGGTGCCAAATATGATAAGCGTAAGCTCACGACTGACAAAGGAGACTATACCAAAATGTCAATAGGCAGTGGTAGGATCCTAAAAGTTGGAAAGGAGATTTCCCCCAAGACCGAAAGAAGTTGGCCTGATGCTGTGATGAGTACGTGGGTGTGCTAGCATGGTCTTATGAGGATTTGAAAGGATACAATCCTGATGCAATTTAGCATACTATCAAACTCACAGATGGAGCCAAACCAGTCCGACAGAGGTAGAGACTTGTTATTCCTAAAATCGAGTTACTCATGGCCCAAGAATTAAGGAAGTTGATAGAATCAAGAATCATCTATCCCATCATGCATAATACGTGGGTATCCAATCTGGTGCCTATGAGGAAAAAGAATGGAGATATCTGGCTATGCGTGGATTTTAGGGATCTAAACCAAGAATCCCTAAAAGATCACTACCCATTGCCATCAATGGAACAATTGTTAAGCACAGTGGCAGGATCGAAAATGTTCTCAATGCTCGATGGTTATTTGGGTTATAATCAGGTTCTGGTAAAAGGGGAATATCAGCATAAGATGACCTTTATGACCAAATAGGGGACGTTCGCCTATCAAAAAATGCCATTCAGGTTGTCGAACGTCGGCGCAACTTTTGAAAGGGCCATGGACCTATCCTTCAAGGAGCTCATTAACAAAATCATCCTTATATATCTGGATGACCTGACTATATTTTCAAAAAATAAGGAAGACCATTTTGATCATTTGGGGCTAGTTTTCCAAAAGTGTTTAGAGTTTGGAATCTCTTTGAACCCAAAGAAGTGTATTCTTGGTGTCCCACAAGGCAAATTGTTAGGGCATGTTGTATCCAAGGAAGGAGTCTCCATCGATCCTGATCGAGTCAAGGTGATAAAGGAGCTTCCCCTTCCTGTCAATAAGGGAGTTCAGTCTTTCCTGGGCAAGGTTAACTTTATTAGCCATTTTATTCTGGATTTTGCAGGAATGGTGAGGCCCATCACCCTGATTCTTAAAAAATAAATACTTTTCAAATGAACTTCTAATGGGAAGGACGCTTTTGAGAAAATCAAGGAAGCTATTTTCTCAGCTCCTGTGCTGTCCAATCCCGATATGACTAAAGACTTCATTATGTGTGTTTTCTCTAGCCCCTATAGCATTGTCGTGCTTGTAACCCAGAGAGAGGCGAAGTCAGGGGGCGAGTACCCTATATATTTCCACTCCAAGACTCTAAAGGAATATGAGGTGAGGTATAACTTCATTGAAAAACAAGCTCTGGTTGTGGTTAAGGGCCTAAAAAAGTTTAGGCTTTTCATCGCATGTAACAAGACTACGGTGTATGTCACTCATCCTTCAGTCAAAGAGTATATCATGGAGGGTGACATCATTGAGAAGAGGGAAAATTTGATCAACAAGATTTTGGAGTATGACATTGACATCAGGCCTACCAAGATAGTCCATGACAGAGGTTTGTGTGAGTACCTAGAACAGGATTTCGGACCCCGAGACTTCAAGATAGCCACAAACGAATTTGTTATGGCCACCTTAGAACCAGCAAAAGCATGCTGGTTGGAAGAGAAGAAACATTTTATGAAGACAGGAATTTTTCCTCAGGGCCTCCCTCAGGGAAAAAGGAGGTTCTATAGGTTGCAGAATAGCAGCTTCTGATTGTTAGTCGACGTACTTTTTAAAAGGAATTTCGATAGAGTCCTGCTCCATTGTGTGAATCAAAGCCAAGCTAACATGATTTTACATGAATTTCATTATGGCTCATCAGGAGGTCACTTCTCGACGCCGACTACCATCATCAAACTCATGCATGCTGGATATTTCTGCCCATCTATGTTCAAAGAGGTGCATGCCATGGTAAGAACATGCAAGGAATGTCAATATTATACTGGAAGATGTAGAAAAGCGACAATGCCACTTCAACCCATAGTGGTGGAGGAACCCTTTGCTCAATGGGGACTCAACTTCATAGGGATGATCAACCCCCCAAGCTTGGTTGGACACAAGTGGATCTTAACTGCCATAGATTATTTCACTCAATGGTCCGAGGCCGTCCCTTTAAGAAATTTGTCTGAGTCTGAAATCCTAGCTTTCCTAGAGGATCTAGTATGTCATTATGGTCCCTCAAAAACCATAATTTCAGAAAATGTGCATGCATTCGTAGGCTCATGACTCACCCAGTTCACCCTCGGCAAAGGTATTTATCTAAAAAACCTCCTCAAACTATTATCCATAAGGAAATGGACTCACTAAGTCCACCAACAAGAATCTCGTCAGACTCATCAAATGGATAGGCTCAGAACACAAAAGGGAATGTCATCACCATTTGAGGAGTGTGTTATGGGCGGACCAGATAATGCCGAAGCAAGTTTTAAAGACCTCCCTATATAAACTGGTCTATTGGAAGGACGCTTTGTTTCCCATGTCTCTGGATATCCCAGCTTTGCAATTACATCCATGATTTCGGCTAACCTCACGTCCATGATTTCGGCTAACCTCATGTCCATGATGAGGTTAGCTAAAATCATGGAACTAGAGGAAGCAAGAGAAGAAGTGTTCAAAGCTCTCTAGACCCGTCAGCAAACCGTCAAAAAATGGTTTGACAATAAAAAAGGTTCTAGTCCGCAATTCCAGCAAGGCGACCTGGTTTTAAAGTTTAATGAAAGGCCTGCCAAACCTGGCCAGTATGTTAAATTTGACGAGTTATGGGAGGGTCCTTTCCGTGTAGTGGGTTGCAAAGGTTACAATTATTTCAATCTCGAGGATATGCAAGGAGACCTTCTTATGATCCTGATCAATGGGTTCCACCTAAAACCTTTTTATTAGCTTGGTGTCTCCGACGTATATAATGTAAATAGTGCTCTTGTGTGCTTTTATTTGTTTTTTCTTTCTCCCCCTGGTAAAGTTGCCATTTCAAATATGCCATTATTAAGGAAAAGAATTTCAAATGTGTCATTATAAAAGAAAAGAGAGAGATTATCATATTTTGAATAAGTTTATAGAGATTTACAAAATGTAACAGCGCCTCTAGCTTTATTTGTCAAAGCTAAACAAGAGAAGAAAAGTGGAGGCTATCACTAACAAGAAACATCTTCATCCTCTTGCTCCCCTGGGAGAATAATCAGAGTCCTCAGTATCGTCCACTACATCTTCCCCTTCTGACCACTCATGATCTGAAGCGCTTCCAGACTCTTCAACCATGATCATGAGGACTATGTTAGGAGGAATGTCTAGCATCAAAACTCATAGGAATATGTAGTCCCTAAAGTTAGTGTACCATTCAGGACCATCTGTAATAGGGATGATCAAGTAGATTCGAAGGAGGAATTCCACAGCAAGCTCCATCCGAAATTGATGAGAAGATAGCGACATAGTTCGCAGTCCATCGATGAGTGGATGCCAGGTCACCTCTTCTCCAGATGCGATGAACCTTTGCAGGTCTGAAGCAAGAGGTAAGCCCCTGAAAGCGATGTAGTATGTTATAACATCCTCCAAACCTCCAAGATAATCTCCCAAGAAGAGAGCTCTCGTAAGCTTTGTGGCCTCATACCCACCAATTCCAAACTCCAGTAGGGAAGCTACGAAGCATGAGAAAATGTCCGTATTGTTAGGCCCAACATGGAAAGCTAATGTACTGAGAGGGGAGGGATGAATCAGTACTTCAAAACTTTTCTTCAATAATAACTTTACTATTATGCATAAACCGAATAGTGCAGTAACATAATATAAAGCTAAAACAAATAGATAACAATCATAGATGATTCACTCCATAACACATATATTTTGGTTACGCAGAAACTCTCGGTTAGAGGGAAAAACTATGGTGGGGATGGCACCCACAACTTCACTACTACAATAATAAAGAGTGTTTGGTTAGGGCTACATGTTTAGCTATTTTTGATAGCTTACTCTGTTAGGAGTAACAAGATCTGTTAGATCTACCTTGCTAAAGGATTTTACAACACTTAAACTAAATGTTGCACCTGGTTAGAGGCTTTACAATTTATAGACTTGATTAGAGTCTTTTACCTTGTTAAAGGTTTCTCTTACAATTTCAAAATATTTCAATAAATCATTACAAATATTTGCAACTTTACATCTGGAATGTTATAGCAGATTCTATGTGCTCAAAATATATTACCTTGCTTATAACATACCTCGATAACCCATATATTAACTCGATAAACCCTTTGGTTTACTCTGTTCTTTGACTGTTCTCTGAAATCCTTCTCGGTGACCTCTGTGTCTTTGTAATAGTCTTCTTACACTCATGCACACACCTTTTTAATTCTTAACTCATGTTGTATAAATAGATCTCTTATGTCAATGATCCATTCATTGCTTCGATCTTACAAACATGTTTTATCAAATGAATAACCATGCAAAATATTTCATTGGTTAGATGGCCTCAAAATCATACACAATCTTTAAGTGCAATTTCCAATGTGATAACGGTTAGATGTTCCTCAATCTTGTAACACGTTTTCATATGTATGTCTAGGTTCAATGAATCTGGTAACATGTTTCACTCGGTGTATATCAACTTGGTGTGTCATCTTTGTTGCTCAGTAGACATGAAATGATACTTGGTAGACAGCTCGGTGTATACTACGTTCTGAGACTACTTTCTTCAATAACCGATTGGACTGTGCATATCGACTGAATATCTCAGTAGAGATAATCGACTAGAGTATATAGAATAACTTTGAACATAAAACTAATGGAAACTTGATAAGCAGTAACAATCTCCCCTTTTGACATTAGTTGAGATGTTTGACAAAAACTACTTTCAAAGTTATAACTCAATAGTCTATATACTTGCAAAATTTGACTATACTAATAGTATATACAATAGTCAATGAAAATATACTCCCCTTATTGATATAATTGTACAAAACTCTGATTTTGCATGCTCGGTGGTCTGTTTTGTGTGCTGCTCTTGTTCTTTGCTTACTATCCTGTTCACTGCTTAGTACACTGCTCTTGAATACTCTACTTTCTCTACTCTGTATACTCCCCCTATATACTATACACCTTTTCTTTGAACTTTGAATACTACACTCCCCCAATAATGTATCACTCCCCCTTTTTGACAAACATCAAAACTTAATTACCATTCGGGGGTGGTAACTGGTCAAAAATAGATTTGTACTTGGTCTGTGCTTCGATGAGAGCGATAGAGAGTGCAATCTTTACACTGTACATTAAAGAATTTTGTGCTTGAATATCAGCGAATAATGATATTAAGTCATCTAGAGTGCTTCCCTCTTGTGTAGTAGATAAGGAGGTGGCTTGGTTGATCTGTTCTTGGACGGATGAAAGATGAGGAAGGAATAATGTCTGAAGTGTCATTATGTCCATCCTGATCTTGTGTTCTTCTTTTCTTAGGTCCAATTGTTGAGCCATGAGCTGTTGTAACCTTGTATAGAAATTTTGAACTGAATTTGGCTCTGTGGTCAACTTATTTGAGAGATCGGTGATCTCTTTCTCAATTGCCTCTATTTTATTCTTAATGTCTTTAATGAATAAAGAAAATGTGCAGAGTTTCTGAAATAAATAAAGAATGTGCTTGAGTTGAGGAGTCAACTCAACAATAAATTTGACAAGTTTAACTTTGCCAATAGCTATAGCAATCTGTACCTCTTCTATCATTTTTGCAGTGAGCTCTTTGTCTTTTAGCTTTCTCAAATACTTCGATGCATCTACTCTAGATCTCTCTATCTTTGTTAGGATTTCATCCAGTTGAATGTGGATGGCTGCATCTATTGACACTATAGCTTTAGGTAGCATATCTATTAAGAGTGCTTTCACCTTTTGAAGTACCTTATTTTTCTTTTGAATCACCATTTGCTTTTCTTGTTCGGCCTTTGCTTTGCATAGTTCACCGAAATCAATGAGTGCTTGCCCCTTTAATTTTGATATATCTATATTGGGCAACACTATTGGTTTTGACAAATCAACTTTAAAACTATTCTTTTTCATCTTCTTTTCTTTACCTTTTACCGATGGAACTAAGACAATGGCTTGTGAGGCTTGATGACCCTCGGTAGGTTGCTCGGTAGAGGCAAGACTTTGATCAGTTTCTTTAGCCTCTATAGAGTCCTTTGGTGTCTCGGTATTCGGTGTCTCAGTTGCAACATTCTCAGTGCTAAAAGGTGCTTGAGATGTCTATTCTTGAGTAGTACTTTCTCCTATTGTAGACTTGTGGCCTTCGGTGCCTTGATCCGTGTCATGAGGGGTTTCGATTGAGACATGTTGTTTGACCGGTGGATAAGGCTGAACTTATTCCAAGACTGATTCACTAGATACAAGTTTTTCATATGCATTGCCTTCTATCATTTCATGTTCTGGTGCCTTGTATCCATGACATCATCATCTATTTCAATGGTGCCAGTAGGGTCTTGCTCAGTAACATCAGGATCTTGCTCGGTGACATCAACAATTTCAACTATAGCTTGCTCACCGGCATCCTTGATTTTAAAGATTTCCTACCATTTTGATTTTGTCTCATTTTCAACTTCAATATACAGCCCATTCATCAGTTTTAAGGCTCTATGTTTGACAAGAAACTTTGAGTTGTAGGTTGTCAGATGTTCTTTTATTTCAACTACTGACATGTCAGGAAAGAGATGAACTAGACTTCTTTCTTTGATCTGTTTCTCCAAGTCCATTGCATACTTCCACCTACTATCAATATGCAGATAAAGTTCATTTGGAAGTGACTTAGCTAGTTTCAATGGAGCTAACTGGAATTTTAGAAGTGTACAGATGACAACTTCTTCAATTTGTCTCTTCTCATCATTATTTTTGGTTTCATATTTAACATATCTAAATGATCCAAATCCTCCATATTATTTCAGATTAGCACAGAAGTTTTCAACACTATGTACATTTACCTTCTTGCTTTTGACAATCTGAAATTTGCTTGCATCCTCTGATTTGGTATCAGTAGACTCTTTTGCCAAAATGAGTCTCCGAGTAGATTTATTGTAGGTCTTTGTTTCCTTGGGAATAGTAACACTCTTTGTTTTCTTACTCGATGAAGCTGCAAATTCTCTAGTGTTAGGTCACTTTGGAGGTGGAGTCGGTGAGGCCTTTGATGTGTCCTGTTTCTTTCTCTTCAACACTTTTCCCTTGGGCAATTCAGTGCTCAGTGTTATAGCTACCTCTTGGGCTTCAAATTCCTCTTCGGTAATGGCAATGGTGCCTTTGACAAGTGTAGAGGAAGAGTCTTCTCTGAATTTCTCCAATAATGCCTTTATCATCTTTGTTGCCTTTCTTGTAGCTTTGGGTACTACAATGCTCATTTTTACTTTTTCCTTTACTTCCTCATAGGTTCCATACCTCAGCTCGGTAGCATGTCTTGGCAATGTAAGAAATGCATCAATTTGTTGTTGTGTGATGTCAAAATCAATCTCATAACCCATTGGTGACAAAGATTGAGTTCTTGGTTCCACATCATTCACATAACAGTAATCAGTGTCAACTTCAAAACATATGTCATTTTTGTATTTCTCCACTAGCTGGGGTGGAATCCTATACCTGTTGTGCATTTTCTCTTGGAACTTACTGAAGTAATCATTCATAGCATCATTGAAATTATCACCTAACTTCTTAATGAAGGCATTGATCTAATGGGTGATTGGTTGGTGTAGTTCCCAAACAACTTTACCGATTGATGGAAAGAATTTTTCAAAATAGAAAAACATGCATACAAGTAATGATCCGAACTTTAGTGTATTAGCCAAGTTATTTTTCTTCAACTTCCTGATGGTGTTCAGATTCTCAAATAGGTTCTTTAGCAACACCTCACATAGATCAATTTTCATTCCCTTTTTCACAATTTTGTATGCTAGGTCTACTGCTACACAGGGTACAATATTTTCCCTTGTTGATTGGAAGAAACAGTAACCTATTACTCTTATGGCAAATTTTAGTTCTTCATCTGTGACATTGTTCAATTTTAATCCTCTGCAATCTGATTCCACTCTGGTTAAACTGATCAATTCCTTCTATGATATCATCTTTTGGGCTCAAGCATGATCATAAATAGGGTAACCGGTAATTAGATGAATGATTTCCTTGGTAATTTTAAATGGTTGCTCTTCTAGCCACATGAAATCATCATGAACTCTTCTCAAAACAAACTTGACCCACTGGGGTTTGAACACACGGGGATAGGTTATGACTTCAGTCAATCCCTTAATCTTGATGTGCTCATACTTGCTATTTAATTTACCATCTATGCATAATTCATCATAGGTGTCTTTAATTTCAACATGACCGAGTTCTTCAACATGACATTTGGTGAAGAATCTCACATCCTCGACTAACAACACTCTATCCAAGATGAGTGAAAAAATGGTTTTGTCATCCGGTTCAGATGCAACTTTGGGAGTAAAAGAGTATTTTAGTGAGGGCTTCTCTACATTCTTGACAACAATGGGATCTTGGATCTTAGGTGCCATTTTAGATTTCAGATAAAAGCTAACAAAGGATCCTTAGGGTTTCAGGATTTCAAACGGCAGATGCTTCACACTTAGCAAATAATAGCAACTAGATAAGATCGGTAAACTAGCTTAACAATGCATTGAGATTGATGTAAATACCTTGAATTTTCTTTGTAGGAGGTTTGATCGCCTTAGATTCGCTTTGCTCTGCTCTCTTGAAAACTTGGTGAGTTGAAAATGACCACAAAAATGCTTTTAAGTACACAATATGCCTTATCGGGCTCCATGTAGGTTAGGTCAAAAACATTAAATGCACTAGGTTCCACTTAACATTCTTTCCTTTTTCCGCTTTAACCAAGTAACCAAACTTCCTTCATTCACCGACTTGTCAGGCTTCCTATATTCACCGACTTGACAGGTTTCCTGTAAAGTACTTCAAAAGACTTTGATAGAATTTCAAACTTATTATTACATCTTAATTATGCAGATTTGAATTAAGTACATGATAAAGTAGGAACTATTAAGATTTAACCTTGATAGAATGCAATCCCTTCATACCTTTACCGATTAATTTGGAATAGGAGCACCTAACTCGATAGGTAAGGTGCTTTCTTCATTTGACATAATTTCCTTCTTTTTACAAATCATCTTTAATTTGTCCTTTATTTCTTCAGTGTCTTTTCTAGGTTGATCTTTGCAATCTCCAACTAAGTGTCCAACTTTGTGACAATGAAAACATGCAATACCAAGATTTCTCCATGATCTTCGGTTGTACATCCCAAACCTTATAAAATAGTAGGTACTTATATGTCCATATCTTCCACAAAATTCACTACATATCCTTGTATTGTAATCCCATGGTACTGCAGAATATTGTCGGTAAGGATTTGTGTGAGTTCGGTAACCTCTAGCATTTGCTCGGTGTGCATACCACATATAGTTCTTTTGCTTAAGCCAACACTTCTCAGTACTATGTCCATATCTATTGTAGTTTTTACAAAACCCTTTGAATTTTGCCTTCTGATAATTGTTTACAGAATTGTCCTACATTGTTTAAATGTGTGACCATATTTATTGCAATTGTAACAATAACCGTTGGACTTAGTGACATTCAGTTGCTTACCTTTTCTGATTTGGCACAAGTTGGCAGTGTGACCTTGATTTCCATAGTAGTTGCAAATAAGCTTCTTTCTTTTGATGTTGTTCTTGTTTCTAGCTTGCTTTGATGATTCTCCTCTCTCGGTAGTATGAATTCCCTTTTCGGTAGAGTCTTTTCCTTTGTAACCGAGTCCTGCATCTTTGTTGGGTCTTCTTGTATTTAGTTGCTCATCCAACATCTTTGATGCTTCATAACTCTTCTTCAGTGTTTCTTTGGATTTCTTCTCTGTTTCAAGTTCATCGATCAACCTTGATACTTCAAGTTTCAATGTTTGATTCTCATCATCCTTCAGATTTGCTTCATGATGTACATAAGCTAGTTGATCTAACAAATTTTGTTGAATTCCAGTCAACCTTGTGATTTCATCATTCTTATCAGATACTAAGACTTCAAGCTGTTGTTCCTCTCTTTGTAGATCTCTTACTTTATCCTCGGCTATCCTTAATGCATCAAGATTTTCAGTCATCTGTGTGCTGAAATGTTCATGTTCTCTTTTCATTGCTTTTAGTTGATCAGCCAGTGCTTTGTTCTTTTCTTTCAATACTCCAATCAATTCTTCAGTCTCTTCAGACATACTTTTCTCAAATGATGTCTCAATTTGTTCCACTAACTCTTAAGAGTCCTGCAAATCATCAAATAATGTTCTTCTTACTTTCAGAGATTTTTGCATTTGCCTTTGCATGTCTATAATCACTTGATTAGCATGATCCAGCTCTTCTTGCAGATACACAATCCTCCTAGATTGTTTATAGCCTTCCATTGATAAAATCTTTCTCCTTAGGTAGTTAAACCCTTTTCCAAGATTAAAGCTTTGATACCAATTGTTAGGCCCAATATGGAAAGCTAATGTACTGAGAGGGGAGGGGTGAATCAATACTTCAAAACTTTTCTTCAATAATAACTTTATTGTTATGCATAAACCAAATAGTGCAGTAACATAATATAAAGCTAAAATAAATAGATAACAATCATACATGATTCACTCCATAACACATATATTTTGGTTATGCAAAAACTCTTGGTTAGAGAGAAAAACGGTGGTGGGGATGGCACCCACAACTTCACTACTGCAATAATAAAGAGTGCTCAGTTAGAGCTACATGTTTAGCCATTTCTAATAGCTTACCCTATTAAGAGTAACAAAATCTATTAGATCTACCTTGCTAAAGTATTTTACAGCACTTAAACTAAATGCTACACCTGGTTAGAGGCTTTACAATTTATAGACTTGATTAGAGTCTTTTACCCTATTAAAGGTTTCTCTTACAATTTCAAAATATTTCAATAAATCATTACAAATATCTGTAACTTTACATCTAGAATGTTATAGCAGATTCTATATGCTCAGAATAGATTACCTTGCTTATAACATACCTCGATAACCCATATATTAACTCGGTAAACCCTTCTGTTTACTCTGTTCTTTGACTGTTCTTTGAAATCCTTCTCGGTGACCTCTGTGTCTTTGTAACAGTCTTCTTACACTCATGCACACACCTTTTTAATTCTTAACTCATGTTGTATAAATACATCTCTTATGTCAATGATCCATTCATTGCTTCGATCTTACAAACATGTTTTATCGAATGAATAACCATGCAAAATATTTCATTGGTTAGATGACCTCAAAATCATACACAATCTTTAAGCGCAATTTCCAATGTGATAACGGTTAGATGTTCCTCGATCTTGTAACATGTTTTCATATGTATGTCTAGGCTCAATGAATCTGGTAACACGTTTCAATCGGTGTATATCAACTCAGTGTGTCATCTTTGCTGCTCAGTAGACATGAAATGATAGTCGGTAAATAACTCGGTGTATACTACGTTCTGAGACTACTTTCTTCAATAACCGACTGGACTGTGCATACCGACTAAATATCTCGATAGAGATGACCAACTAGAGTATATAGAATAACTTTGAACATAAAACTAATGGCAACTTGATAAGTAGTAACATGTATTTACCCGGTAGCAGTCTACATTATCTATAAAGTCCTCACCAAGCACCCATTTAATTGCGGAAATGATCAAAGGGCTCTTCCTCCTCATCATCCTCTGCAGCCTCTAGTTGAAAATTTTGCTAAGGAAAGTGACCTATGCCTTGCTGCTAACAAGCCTAACAGGGGTATCCATCTTTGAGAAGCCCCATCATTGAAGCTGATGATGTAAAAAACAATGTCCAAAAAATCATATTTATAAAAATTCTCAGCTCCAGATGATGATTAATAACAATGCCAGTACTCCCGATTTCCAACGCGCCCGCCATTCTACATCAATTTGCACAAGTGAAATGATACCCATTGGCAAGTTTTTAAAGATGGGGAGCTCCACAGCTGGTACCCTAATTAGAGTGGTCATAACCATGAATGCCACACATTTTATAAAGGTATATCACCTTTAAATAGTAATCCCTGCAAGACTGCCTCACCTCATGTCAGCCCGGTTGGCGTGAGGTTTTCTTCATTAACGAAGAAATCCTTCATACAAGCAAATTGTCTCAAGTGGTTCTGACAAACGGTGGACAACGCAAGCATTCTCTTGGAAATCGCAAATGGCAGTGCTTGTCCTCCTCAGAGTTAATTCCAACCCTAAAGAATAAGTTGGCATACGTGCGACGGGTTTGCATCTGTAAGTATCTTCCTTCGTGGTGATCTAGGCATGCCATGCATTAAATAAGGAAGAACCCTAGATTGTTTTTCATTTTATTAACCTCCCCCAGCTAGAGCTAGGTGAATTATTGAGAGAAAATTTTCTTAGTAATAGATGGAAGCAGAGACAGCCTCTTCAGCCCTTGCTCAGGGAGGATTATGGGTTGATGTCTTTGGTGAACTTTTATATGCCTCCCACGCTTTTTCTGCCTAAGGCAGAATATCCGAGGACCAAGGTCAGGCCTAAGACTATTATTTGCAATCTTGTAGTGGTGATTGATCCTTTTGAAGATATCATGGAACCAGAATTCCATAAGAAGCCCAAGAACCTAAGGGAGGCCACATGCAATAGAATGATTCACCATAGAGTGGAGCCGTCTTCTACGACAGTTCACTTTTGGCACAGTGGCACTCCCCAATTCATATTCCCAATGGTCTCGCACTATCCAGAGCTCGTGGCAGTGATCGCTAATGGTTTCGACCCTATTTCCTGCTCTATCAGCGGCTCTTGCTTAAGAATGGTCATATCACCGGATGCCATAAGGGACATGATGTGCTATCCTATTTTTGAAGACACAAAGGTTTTCTCTAATGCAATCATGGAAGACTATTGGAACTCGAGAAGAGATGTAGTCTCTTTTTGTAACAACGCCTTGAATCGAAGCCAGTCAATCGGTCTTCCCAAGTTACCCTTGTCCTATAGTGACTTAAGGCATGAGGACCTTAAGGACATTTCATCTGTTCTCACCTAGTTGTGCGATCATGAAAATGACTGAGAAATTACGGCTGCTATGATGGGCTTTCTGTTTAAATGCAGAAAACAGAAAGAGGTTTTTCATTTTGACTTCTCTATCCCAATAGCCAGAGAAATGATAAAGCAGTTGTCTGAGTTTCACCAGTTTTGGCATTTTAAGCTCTCGTCAGTTTTGGTTCACCTTCTCCTACATTAGAATGAAGCCTTCTTTAGCCAGTTTATGAAATTGGCCAGCTATGATGAATCAGGAAATATAACGTCGGTTTCAGCCTGGATGCCTATTCTATCATCCTCCTATGATGCCTACCAGTTTTCTGACTGCTTCCTAACTCTTGCCTTGAAGGACTTCGACACCATTCCCAGTGAACCACTTTCCCTCTTTTCACAGATCCAGATGAACTAGATGTCTAACGAGCGACCCCCCTGTGACTTCTTCATAAGTAGCGATTTCTTGTTCGTTTAGGTACATGGTATCTCTGAAGAGCCTTTCCGCTTGCCCACTTATGTTACAGAGAGGACTCTTTCTCTTGAGATTGCTCGATAGCTGGTAAGGGTGGAGAGAGCTATAGGGTCCAGAAAGCATGACACCTCAATCACCGAAGACAACAAGGCTATCAGTCCCATCACTCTAGTTCTGCGAAATATTACAGAGAATGTTCTGACTTTGAAGCTAGTGTAGCTCGGGTTGTTGGTGATCAACGACTTCTGGAGTTATGACCCAGATGGGTGCCTATCCCACAAGAAAAATGTAGTTAAACACGAGTCGCGTAGCACAATGGAAGGGCACGCTAATCCATAGGTGGATGACCAAAGCTTATATGTGGGTCTCAATGATTTTCTTGTGCTCGAACACCCCCCTGGCTAGGCTTTTACTCTATTTTACAAAGGTACAACCCTGCGAAGCCCATTTCTTGGGCCATGCATGAAACCATGGCAGCAAATGCTTGGCCATGGAGAAAGCGGGAGGACTTCTAGATTTACTGGCAGGAAGTAAATCATCCTAGAGCAAATATTGGAAATGCTCCTTTAGATGAGCGTTTTGATCTTGAATGGCACTAGTACAACGGATCTGACGAGGAGACAGGTGATAGTTCGCCATGTGGGTATTCATCTCTCAAGGTCACCCAGCAATGGGATATTGAGATTATAAGTATTGAAGAGAAGGATAGTGAACCTCATACTTTCCTCCCTCTTGACCGTTCTACTCATAGGGCTCGCTCCCAGGCGGTTAAAAGACAAGCTGAGAAGAAAGTTTAGGAAGGCCCTCCTAGCAAAAAGCAATTTTCTAAGCTCTAAAATAAGGAGTTCATCCTCTCAAGTCCCAGATAATCCCTCAGATCCTTCACAACCAACAACTTGCATGTTTCAGGTACACTCTTCCTTACTGTTTTCCTCTGCTACCCATTTCATAGAAATTCATACTCAGATTCCCACCGCCCTTACCCTAGCACTAGTCGGGATGTCAGTTGGCCCACATGATGCATTTGCATAAGTTTCAATCTTGCTTCCAGCCCCAGACTTTGTGCCCACAACCTTTTCCACCCAGATATCTGAAGCGGCCACCATCTCACGTAGGCTTGGTTTTGGAGAGTCCACTCCTCCCCCAAATGTTGAAGCAGCGTCCGTTGATCCATTTTTATTAGGAGCCTCTCCCGTTGTCCCATTATTTTCTCCCATCATGCTATCGTGCCCTATACAAACCACTTTTGGTGGTCCCATTTCCCAGTTTCCCTTTGCAATTCCCCCAGCACCGTGTTTGCAGGTCAAGATATTGCCAACTCGAACGAATACCAACAACAAGTTACTTATTCCAAGACTGCCCATATTGGAAAAATTGGTAAAAGAAAGGAAAAGGAAGGCACTAGGTTGGCCCGTCCACACCTGCAAACCCATTTTAGTGAGGAGAAGGATAGTCTTTTCTTTGCAACTATGTTCCCCAAGGTCAATAAACCAAAGTCAGAAATGAGGCCTAATGACTATGCTCTACATGCTATCGGTGTCAACCTTTTGAATGCTATGGTGTCAGATAAGGTGGAAATGATGGAAGAAAATTTAAAAGTTGTCTCTTCAAATTTCATCAAAAAGAGTCATCACCTAGAAAAAATGCAAGCAGAGACTACTAAACTTCAAGAATCTTTGACCCAACAGAGAAGAGAAGACAAAGCTCGAAGTGTCGAGATCAATCATTTGCACGGATTGCTAACATAGGCCAACGTTGAAAAAGGGAAGTTGTAGTCTACCCTCAATAATGTGAGTTCACAATTGAAAGGTCAGGAGGCAACCATAAATGTGGCCTTGAAAGAATTGCAAGAGAGAGATCAAGAAATTTAGCAGCTAAAAGCAGCTTCTAGAGATTGCATGCAAATGTAGGAACAACTACGTGAGGAGATCCACCTAAAGGAGGAATATGCTTGACAATTGAATAATGCCCAGGTCACACTCTCAGAGGACAAATCAAAGTTTGAAGCAGAGTTGCGCAAGCAAGGGATTAGTTCGGAGCTAGCTGAGAAGAAATTGCAAGATATGGAGGTTTTGTTGCGTCAAGAACATGATTATGTCGGGCAACTCCAACAAATGGTGCAAGATGGGAATGCAAGGATCCTCGCGATAGAAAGCCAAGTGGTCACTGAACAAAATAAGTGTAGAGAGCTACAAGGTGAAATGGCAACAAAGAATGAGGAGGTCTTGCGATTACTAAATATTCCTCCCCCTGTGGAGATTTCTCAAGACTTTTCCCCTATTTTAATGGAGTTATATGTTTCACATTGGGAAAAGGTAAAATAGTACTACCCTTCACTACAACCCATGCTAAGATTCCTTAGTGAGGCATAATCCCTCTGTGTCGAGGCCAATGTCCTCATTGACAATTCTATGCTTGTCATCGGTCCTAAACTCCCAGTAGCCCAGGATCTTATCCAGTTGCTATATTCTACTCAAGATGAAAAATTAAGGGAAAGAGAGATTGTGAACCATCGGCAATTGATCAGAAAGATGAAATTTTTCATCAATTGACACAGGGTAATCATGCAAGTTTCGGTAGCTCTTGCCCCCCTACAGTTTTTAGTTTTGGACATCAAGTAGCATATTGAGAGGTTTGTTTCATTGGGCCTGCCCTCTCCTTTTCTCGTAGATGGTACTGTGTTAGGAATTGAACAAGTTTTGAGCCAGGTTGAGCATTTACAACAAGATAGAACTTTTGTGCAATGCCTGGGAAATCCTATTTTGACGAATGAGGTCGAATATCTTTTACACCTTCTAGCCCAACTCTTTGCTCTCCTATAACTAGTTCAGGACGAACCAACACCCTTACCTTTTGACGAAGTGATTTATCTAGATCATCATTTCCAAAATTTAGAGGCGCAAGTTTTACCCCCCGAGGATGAATGGTTGTCATTACAACAGACCTTCGATTTTCTCCATCCTGTTTTGCCATAAGGCCTAGTCTCTGAGCCAGAGATTTTGGGTCCTAGCTTCCATAGGTGGAATTCCCCTTTTAGTCGCCAAGAAATGTTAACATTATTTCAGGTTTATTCGTAGGTGGCATTTTCTATTTTAGTGGCCTCGCCTTTTGTTTTGCCAGCTCTCCCTCTCTCTTACATCAAGCGAGACAGTTGTTAGCTTGGTGGGGTTTCTAATTGCTCACCTTTCCTATTTTAGTTTTGCATTAACACCGAGCTGCCACGTTGCATGGGTTTTCATGACATGACATTTTCTCTCGATCTTCCCGCCATTTTTTTATCACGATTCTCTTGTTGTGCGGTTTTGTTGTTTAGCGAAGCATCATGGGACTAACAACTTCAGGGGTAGTTTGTTAGGTATGGCCTAGAGACATGCCATGACATATGTTATGGAAGGCGATGGAATCAAAGTTTGTTAGCGATCCCGAAGCTCTATTTATGTTAGTTTTTTCCTTCTTGTAAGGGTCAGAACTTTTGAGAAAAACAATTAAGTTTTCTTAGTAGGAATTTCGGCCTTTTAAGCTATTACTGTTATCTGAAATAAATCAATCAAATTGTGCCTGATGCCTTTGTGATCTCTCTTTCAATATGCTATGAGGGCTCTTTTCTATGCTTTTTTATTAGGATTCCAATAACTTTGGGAGTATATATCTAAGATTCAGCCTATTAAACTATGTTTTACACTTGTTATCTGGTAGATGCATGATGGATATTTCTTTATGTTACAAGAAAATTTAATTGTATCTTAGTTGTGTTTCTGATTCGGACTTGTAGATTGTTTAAAGGGCTCAAAAACCATATGTATCTGGGTTTTTTTATACTCATGTCTTCTTAGAAAATTCTCTGGCATATCGCCTCATTAGTTTAGTTCTTTTGTTTATGAGTATTTTTCTTCTTCTCGCTTTTCTCAAAAACATAAGGAAGAGTCGGCTCCTCAATCCTGGAGGTTATTCAGTGAATCATGCGCAATTGGTCCCCAATCACTGAATTCCACATAAGGATGTTTGTTTTCCAAGGTAAAATTTAGAGTCAATAGGTTTGAAAGTCAAAATGTTTAGGAACCACTGATTCACCCCCCTCTCAGTGGTACTCTGTGTTCAACACCTAGCCTGTTAAAGCTTTACAAAAAGTCTTGTTAAGAACTGATCCCATTAGGAATCACCTAGTTAAGGGATTGACTACAAATGCCTTGTTAGAAGCAATACCCTATAAGGAGTAACCTCGGTAGAGGATTTGAAAATCCAATCTAATGGACTACCTTGTTAGAGGATTTGAATAGAACCAAGCTTGTTAGAGCTTACCCGGTTAGGGGATTTCAATTCTATTGTAATTGTTAGAAAACAATAGGAGTTTATTGATCTATCTGAATAGCACTACACTTGCTTGATCAAATCCATTTCATGCTCCTATCTACCTTTACTCAAACTACAGATACATCATTCGGTTCGGCAACCACACACTCAACTGAACTATGTCTATCTCTTTGCCAACTCACTTAAAACTAAACAACTTCATCGATCTTAAATACAAATCAATCAGGTCGGTAACACAAAGAAAACCTAACTCTCATCGAGATTAGAATCAAATTCGGTTCAAGTATGACCATTGGATTACATAGAAATCTCTATACATCAATCAAGAAAATCTTGATCACTCCTTGATCACCGCTTCATTGAACTTAGTAACTCATCACGTGCTTTGTATTAGATGCAATACATTTGCTCATTCCCTAAACAAAAACTGTTACAACTGTAGACACCTAAAATTGTCATGTCTAATTAAATAAATATCTTTATTTATTTAATTATTTTAAGCCTAATTTTTCTATTAATTAAATAAATCTTTATTTATTTAATTAATTCATTTATCCTCTTCTAGCCTTATTTCTCATTTAAATAAATACCTTTATTTATTTAAATTATCATTTTCCTAAATTAAATAAATATCTTATTTATTTAATTATCCCACTTCTTCTATTAATTAAATAAATCTTTATTTATTTAATTAATTCATTAACCTTTTCTACCTATGACACATGTCATTCATCTCTTAATGCATACACTACCTACCCTCTTATTATTTTATTATTTCTTTTACCTACCCTCTAATCATAGCCGACCTCTTTTACACCTCTCAATCTTATCCCTCCATTTCATATAGTGTCTTCTATATAAGGAGATGCTTCCTTCATTATCAAACCCTCACTATGCATTCAACCCCCCAATCAGTTGACTTCCCCAACTGCGCTTTCAAACTTGCATATGTAATCAAGCCTACTTGCAACCACATTTCCGTTCTTTGTTGAGCTCTTGTGCACATATAAAATCTAAGAGCAAATATATCAAGCAAGATCAATGGAGATAGGAAGAATGGAGATCCAAACCCTATTAGACATGTGATGGTATAACCTTTGTGATTTCATTTCATTTGCATTGTCTTAGGTAATCTTCATATGTTATGGTGAATCTTTGTTGTTGTTAGGCTAGGGTTTTGTGGTTGAATTCATTTAGTCTTTCAACATTATTGTTTATCCATTTTCACCATATACATTTTGGCACGCCCCGTGGGACATGGATTTTTGTTAGATCTATGTTTTTTGCAGGTTTTTCTACCCCTATATTGTTGTTTTGTAAAACAATTTGGAGAATAACCTTGTGCAGCTAGGGTTTTGGACACAAAATCAACATCTTGGAGAGATTTGATTTGATCTCACAAACAGCTAACAAATTTTGCACCAAATTTTGTTTGCAGGTTGCGAATAGTATTAGCAGCTCTCAATCCAAAATTCAGAATTTTTGGAGCACATTTGCATTTTCCATGATTTTTTTATGATTTTTCATAAAAAATTAATTTTGAGAGCAAATTAGCAAATTTTTCAAATTTTCTTATATTTTTGAAAAGATCTTTGATTTATACACATGATCCGTTCTTTGTGATTTTAATTTTGATGCAAAATATTTCCCTAAAAATCCGATCTTTAAAAATTAGGGTTTTTCCTTATTTTGATTAGATCTCACAAACGGCTTCGAATTTTGGCATCAAACATTTTTTGTAGGTCAGGAAAATTATCAGAAATGTTCATAAAAATTTCAGATTTTTTGGATTAAGGTTTCATTTTATATGAATTTTTTATTATTTTTTATAAAAAATTAATTTTGAGAGCAAATTAGTGAATTTTTCAGATTTTCTTATATTTTGGAAATCTCTCATAATTATACATAGGATCTGTTCTTTGTGATTTTAGATTTGATGCAAAATAATTCCTCAAAAATTGGATCTTTGAAAATTAGGGTTTTGCATTATTTTACTCATATCTCACAAACTGCTTGGATTTGTTGTAAAAATTATTTTATGCAAGTTTGGAAGACCATCAGGGCTCTCCAGTAAAAATTTCAGATTTTTTGGATCGATTTTGTGTTTTATATTAATTTTTTATGATTTTTCATTAACAATTAATTTTTGGAGCAAATTAGCAAATTTTTTGGATTTTCTTACATTTCTGAAAATCTCTTGAAATTTTACAGGTGTTCTTTTTTAATGATGAATCACATCTTTAAATTGGTCAACAAAACACATTGTTGAAGGCCCCTATTTCACAAAGTTTTTCGGATCTAAAATTTACCTAACTTGTGTGCTTGCAGGAAGCAGTGATCATTTGAAACAATCCAAACTACTAATAAATCTTTGTTTTAGGACCTTGACAAGGATTTTATTTTGATCTTTATTGTGCCTTATTTTCATATATTATCAAACACTTCAATTGGCTCACTAAAATTGAACCAGTGTCTTTTGTGTCTTGGGCAATAGGCTCTTTTTGTTTCATCTTTAGAGGGCTTGTCTCCCCATGTGGTCATTAGGACTACTAGTGAGGAGAGAACGACCCAAGTGATAGCAAAAGAAAAGCCATCTTCTTCCAAACCACTATAAATAATAGTATTCATGGTGAAAACTATGGATAACATGTGCTGATTAGTTCATACCAACACTATGTCTCCCCATAAACCCGTTTGATCAAATTTATTTGATCATTTGTAGGGTGTAACCCCTATCGGCTGGGAGTCTTCTGTATTTGCAGAGCTGAAAGTGCTGCATGTATGGCCACACGAGCAGATGCCCTTACTAACACCTTTTTGTTTTAGAAGCCAAAATCCTTCTAGTTGTTGGGGCAGGAGGTCGGACCTCTGGTAGCGGCCCACACACATACAGTTCTTAGTAGAGATACAAAGTTCACCACGGTGAGTTTTCGTGGAGACTGATGCTTGGCTACCCCGAGAAGTGAGTACCGAGGGTGGAGCTAGTGGGGTCAAGCATCTAAGTATCTACTCTGAATAGAGTAGCCTTGGGGGAAACTCCATGTGGGATCAACAACTATTGTCCTGGCCAACCATAAGAATTGTGCTTGTCTTATTTTGAACTATCAAACATTCAAGACCAAACATTAAAACATTGTGTCTTTTATGTCTTCAAGTGTATGCAAAACAAATTTTATATCAAACAACACACTTTTTTTTGAGTCATTTTTGAGTCTAAACACTTGCAAACATTGAGTTTTCATCATCATTGTGTCCTCTTGTCACGAAAAACAATTAAAAAAAAAATTCAGATTTGGTCACAACAACTTCACAAATTGGAAAAATTTACAGTCCAACAAACAAGAGCAATCCATTTCAGAATTCTTGAGCTTCTTAAGTTATCTCTTGTGGTTTTCATCTAGCATTCAACCTATCTTTGGGTCTCACAAAGTCCATCATTGCTTTACACCTTATATTACATTCACATTTGTCTAAACTTGAGTCAAAAGGTCACTTGCTTGTCCTCATCATACTTTGTCAACACTACATACAACAACATTTTGCTAAGTGGTCCCTCATCAAGGTCTATCACCTTTGGGTCTCATTTGGTCTTACTTAGAGTCAAGGTCAACTTACCTCATCAAGAGAAACTATCATCTCTTTGGAAGCCACACCTACTCTACTACATACATAGTTAGTCTTACACTTTGGACATTGCAAGTACACCTCAGATTCATTTACATTCCATCCAAATTCTTGGTCTTCCATACTCTTTCCATTTTCATCTAGTCTCACACATCTTGGTCAATACCTAGTTCATGGTTGAAACTCATTCCCAAAAATATAGGAGAGAAGCTAAAGAGGCTCAAGAATCTGCAAACATGAGTTCCTACGAGTATGACAATGATATCTTTTTCAATTCTCATCATACTACATTACCTGACATGGATGCTTATAGAAACATTCCAAATGTTGAGAACATGGACACTACAAACAACAATGATACACACAATGACAATATGGACAACATTTCCGAACATTCAACAGAAGTGGAAGACTCCATTATGGATCCCCGTTTCAATCGATTGGTTGAGGAAATAATGAGGAGGGATAGACAATATTTCTTACAAATGATGGCACAAAGTGGAGCCAAGATACCTCATGATTTTGACATGTCTCAAATAATGGAAAATCGACCTTTGCAACAACCTCACCTCAACATGGATCAAAGGAGGCCTAATAGTGGAGGTAATAGAGGACCACATCTTGTGCCTGAATCACCATCATCTTTGTTTCAAAAACCAGAGGTCCCATACGCACATGGTCAAGCATATGATACTCACCTTCCTAGACCATTATGGAAGTCTTATGCAGAAAAATGTGCTCAATCACATACCAATGCTAAGGATCAACCACCAAGGCAATTGGATATTCAAAGGCATAGCCAAAATTTGGACACAAGGAAACCCCGCATCAAATTTGGGGGCAACACACTAGAACAAACTCATGACATTCCTATAGAGTATGGTATACATGGACAAAGCAGATATGTCGTTCCTCAACATGACTCTATACCAAGTGGTCCATATACGCAGCATCATTATAGACCTCCTCCATATGAACATGTGTATGATCAATATCATCCATATATGCAACATGCTCCTCCTCCACTCAGTGGTTCAGGCATGGGGTATGGTCCAAGAAGTCAGTCTCCACCGAAGAACAATTTGGAGCAACAAATCAGGGACTTACAAAAGAAAATGGAGGACATAAATACACCAAAGCCAACTTACACAATGAGAGACATATGTCCTTATCCATTTGACAAGAGTATTTCAATGCCTCCTTTTCCTACACACTTTGTGACACCTAAGTTTGATAAGTATAGAGGAAGAGGGGATCCTAAGGCACATATAAGACACTTTTTCACAGCTAGCATTGAGGTAGCATCAAAAAAGACATATTTGATGAGATTATTCCCACAAAGCTTAGTTGATCAAGCTATGGAATGGTTCTCCCAACTTCCACCTGGTATTAAGTCATGGGGTGACTTAGTAGAGGCATTTATCCAGCATTTTTCATACAACATAAAGATAGACATATCAGTCACTACCTTGTGCAACACCAAACAAAAGGATAGAGAATCATTTTCATCATTTTTACAAAGATGGAGAAATCTAGCTAGCAGATGGTCTTGTGAAATCCCACAAAAAAAAATGGTAGAAATGTTCACCCAGAATGTTAGCAAAGACATTGGTTATGACCTAAGAAAAGATTGTTTGTCCACCTCCAAGGACGTCATTGAAAAAGGCTTAGCAACAAAAAAGGTCCTAATTGAGCAAGGAATAATTAAGATATTCAAAGAAAACAAAGATGACTTTAAAGGAAAAGACAAGCCAAGATTTTGGAATAAAAACAAGAACACAGTCAATGATGGTGTTGTTGATGCCAATACAATACGACCAAAAATCATTTTTTCTGAATCAAGCTCTACAAACAATCATGTGAATACACTTTGAATCAAACCATGTACTTACAACAAGTCATGAGTTCACCAAAAGAATATGGAAGACCACATCCTAATAAGTAGGTATCTATCATTATACTCAAATGGGCCCCTACTATCTTTAAAAGATGGGGTGAACTGGAAGAGGAAGACTTATACAAAATTCTTTACAAAGACCTTGAAAATGATACACAAGATCACATTAGCATACCATGTGAAAAGTATGGCAAAGGGTTCAAGATTCTACAAAAAATTGGGTATGATGGCAAAATCCCTCTTGGCTTAAGAAAGGAAGGCATCATTGAACCTTTACAACCTGAATTGACATTCAAAAAGGAACGCTCAAAGGGACTTGGTTTCATGACTTCCAAGGTCCACACTCAAAGGACATAAGAAGCATTACAAATCAAAGCTGCCAAAATTCAACAAGAGAATCACTATACCACAAACTCCAATGAATGGGAATGGGGTTCAGACAAATCCGCTAGTGACTACGAGCTCACCGAGACATTCAAAGAGCCAAATAAACCCACAGAAGAAGAGGAATTTTATGAAAAATTCAAAGTTGGTCAAGAAACAACCCCGGAGGATCCCATATAGTCCTTGCCTCTAGGTCCTAGGTTGAAATCACATAGAATGAGAACACCTGTCCCAGAATGTGCTACTAGTGATGGTAACTTAGATTCGTTCACAATCAAGGCTGATGAGGAGAGTGCCAACGATGACCTTGATAACTACCTCAACATACCTGAATATAACTGTATCTTCACTCTTAGCCCTACTAACTTCGAAGACATCAAAGGCCTTCCCCTTGTTCACCACCAACTCATTGACTAGGAGCATGAAGGACCTGCACAGTTCGATACATTCCAAAATGATGAAGCCTTCACTGATTATCTAGGCATATGAGATGATCTTCCCCTTGGGGACCATAAGGTAGGATACACTATAGAACTCAATAGCATGGCATATTTTGGTGAGGGTTTCGGGCCTTCCAGTCGCAAAAATATAAAAATAAAAACAAACCAAGGGTCTTATGGCGAAAACCACATTGTGGCACTGTCTGACCCCAAAAAAGTAAAAAGAAAGGATGTATTTGAGGTCAAAAACCTCTCTGAGGCACCCGAAGATGGAAGGCTTGACATTCTCCCAGCATCATATGAGGAAAAGTCATCCATGTTGGTTGGTAAAGGAGACTATCAAAACAAACATTGGCACTGAAGAAGTTCCACACAACATATTCATGGCTCAGTATTTGACAGAGTTAGAAAGGTCAAAATTCATAAGTTTCTTCACAGAACGACAAATCAACTTTGCATGGTCATACGCTGATATGCCTAGATTGGCTCTGGATTTGGTAATGCATCATTTGATAGTTAAACCAGGGGCAAAACCAATGAAACAAAAATTAAGGAAGATGCATCCACAAGTCGCATTATTAGTCAAAGCAAAGCTTGAGAAATTATTGGATGTCAGATTCATACACCCAATTGATTATCCTAAATGGATCTCCAACTTAGTGCCTGTCAGTAAGCCAGATCGTAGTATCAGAATATGTATAGATTTTAGAGACATCAACAAAGCATGTCCTAAGGATGATTTTCCATTACCAAATATTGACTTGATTTTCGATCTCACAATAGGTCATGTGATGTTATCTTTGATAGATGGATTCTCTGGTTACAATCAAATAAAAATTGCATCTGAGGACCAGTACAAAACAACATTCACTTGTCCTTGGGGAACTTTCTGCTGGAATGTTATGCCCTTTGGGCTAAAAAATGTAAGTGCTACATATCAAAGAGCCATGACTACTATCTTTCATGATCTCATGCACATGATTGTGGAAGGTTATGTTGATGACCTCTTGGGTAAATAAATAGACAAAGATACACATCTGGACATACTTTCAGTCATCTTTGATCGGTTGGAAAAGTATAAAGTAAGATTAAACCGCAAGAAATGTGTCTTTGGAGTAACCTTCGGGAAGCTCCTAGGATTCATTGTATCAAAAAGAGGAATCAAAGCCATTCTAGCAAAAGTCAAGGCCATCCTAGAGATGCAACCACCAATAAACATTAGTTAACTTCTATCTTTGCAAGGGAGACTCCAGTCCATATGAAGATTCATAGCACAACTTGTAGATAAGTGTAATCCCTTTCAGCACTTGCTACATAAAAACATCAAATTCAAATGGGATGATAATTGTCAACAAGCTTTCCAGACACTCAAAGATTATCTTCTGAATCCACCAGTTTTGATGCCACCAATTCTAGATCAACTCCTATTACTATACATATCAGCTACTTCAACAGCACTGGGTGCACTCCTAGCACAATAAGTTGCTGAGGGCAAATAAAAGGTAGTATACTATATCAGTCGCACATTGGTGGGATATGAGCTAAACTACACACCAATTGAGCATGCATGTCTCGCTATGGTCTTTGCTTCATAGAAATTATGACATTACATGCCAACTCATAAGACTGAGTTGGTTGCAAGGATCGATCCATTGAAATACCTTCTCAATAAAGCAACACTTACTAGGCGACTAGCCAAATGGGTGATGCTCCTGAGTGAATTCGACATCGAGTATGTGGACAGAAAAGAAATAAAAGGACAAGCTATCACAGATCAGTTAGCAGATGCTCCCATGTTAGATGATGTTCCTCTAATTTTAGAATTTCTAGATGAATCCATTTTAACAATGTCACATGCAAAGCCTTGGCAACTATACTTTGATGGCTCATACACACAATATGGGGCAAGAGCTGGCATCCTCTTCATAACCCCTCAAGGGGATTCCATACCAAAATCATATCGATTATCATTTTCCTGCACTAATAGCATAGCGGAATATGAGGCATTAACAACTGGATTACAGATTGTAGTTCAGTGGAAGATCCAGGAACTTCATGTTTTTGGGGACTCTCAGCTTGTAATTCGTCAAGAAACTAATGACTACCAAACAAAGGATGAGAAATTAATGCCCTACAAAAGAATGGTGGATGACCTGAAACAACATTTCACAAAGATAGACTAGGATAGCAGATAGGGCTAGGATTGACAATTCTGTGATAGAACATACGTTGCCAATTAGGAAACTACTCAAGAGGATACACTCAAGGAGAGGCCCTAGGATAAGAACTTCAACAAATTGTGACTCCTTGGCCCTTTTGTCAATGGGGACTCAATCTCATAGGCAAGATTCATCCTCCATCTTTCAATGGTCATAAATTCATCATCACTACCACAAAGTATTTCACAAAATGGATCGAAGTTGTGCTTCTCACACAAGTCAATAGAAATCAAATTGCTACATTCATTCTCAACTATATCATTTGTTGATACAGTATTCCCATTTCCATCATCACTAATAACGGGTGTCCCTTCAAATAATAGGATGTTTGTGAACTCTGTGACCGCTTCCATATTACCCATCATTTTTCCACACCTTATTATCCCCAAGGTAATGGTAAAGATGAGGCATCTAATAAAACAATCCTTAAAATCTTGAAAAAGACAGTCGACGACGCTGGCCGTAATTGCCATATCCAACTTAATCCTGCACTTTGGGCTTACCGCACAAGTGTCTGCACACCTATAGGAGCTACACCCTATTCACTTGTCTATGACACTGAAGCTATCTTGCCTATTGAGGTCGAGTTACCCTTTTTACGAGTCTCTTTGCAAAATATTATCAATGATGAAGACTACAAGGTCTCTCACTTGCACGAACTTGAACTATTGGATGAACGAAGACAAACTGCTTTTAATCATCTCAAGGCTTATCAACAACGAATGAGTCGCAACTACAATCATAAAGTCAAGCCTTGCACATTTGAAGTAGGTGACTTGGTCCTTAGAGAAAATCCTAAAAATCAACAAGACAGAGAGAAGAAGGGCAAGTTTGAACCAAACTGGCTTGGTCCTTACATCATCACAGTAGCATATGGATTTGGTGCATATCAGCTCTCAACCACAGAGGGTGAACCTTTGGAGGATCCTATCAATAACATACACCTTAGCAGGTTTTACACATAGCTCTTCAGAGTATCCTAATTCAAAAATACAAAAAATACAAAAAAAAATTTGGAAAACAGAAAAACATTTCGTCCAACGGTGAAAACCACTTTGGTGGTGCACTGGGCAAGTACCATGGTGAAAACTAGGTCACCAGCGCCATGTGTAGAGACATTTCTCCTCCCTCCTTCACGATTCCATTTCATCCTTTCACTTTGCACACACTCACAACCTATTCATTCATAATAAACTTACCCATTCCCATCATGGCTTGTTATTATCTACCTAATATTGGTTAGCCATTCATAATAAACCTCCCTTTTCACCCCTTTCCATCCATAATAAATTAGCTCTTATCTGTGGCTAAGGCAAATCCTACATCTAGTGATGGGTGTGGAACTAAGAGCATCACATATTATGAGGAGTTCAGTTTCTTCTAGTTTTCTTTAGTCTATCTGCGCACAATCCGCAATAAAGCAACATTTGCATCACAGATCCGCAATAAAGTTCCATCTTCTTCGCAATAAAGTATCAGTTTCATGGATTCAGTCAATTTCAGATGAGACACAATAGCAATGGACTTCAACAAAATCAAATCTTTTAATAGACAGACAACATTATGGTTCAGTGCTATCTATCCTTTTTGTGTAAGTAAACATTGTGACCACAATCAAATAGACTTATACGAGTGACAAGAGACACTAAACTTGAGGACTACAGTGGATGTTGGTGTTGAGTCTTGGTTTTCTTTTAATTTTATCTTTCTAGTGACATGTCTTTTAGCTTTTATAGGATGTCTCTGACTAGAGATTTTATCTCCAGGATGTCTTTGATTAGAAAGGCGAGGATGGGGTATCGTCACCTATTTTTCTTTTGTTGTTTGTGGATTGTCCCTTAGTAATGCTATGACTTGTTCAAGGATATGAGGAAACTATGAGTCTAGTATGAACTAGAGTATTCCTTGTTTGTGACTGTCTTATCTCCATGCAAATAGATACAATGACTTTCTGGGTCGAACATATGCCTCGATTGTCATAACCTATTTTGCCATAATAAAGCTCAATGATGATAATGCACAAGAAGCTCTTTCACTTTCATATCTTCTATCTTCCATCCCCCTTTCTTGATTGACTCCCATCATCCTTCTTGAGTTCGTGTAGCCTGCTATCACATGACTGAGTATAATGACACACCAAAAATATTTGGATTTCATGTAGTTTGCACCTGCATTACCACATATTAGCATTTCATAGATACATATGGTTATCACAATTGCATCATATCTTGCACACAACACATATTAGCACATTTTATATTTTCATGATGTAAATAATCATTTGCATTATCATATTCATCTACATTTTATACATTCACATTTGCATTATGCATAACATATTAAAAACATAAAAGAACAAAAATATTGCATTTCATCATGTACATATTTGCATTCATATCATAAGCATCATAGAAACATACATCATATAGGTACACATGCATATAGCTTCCGCAAGGATGAATCTCATATATATATAATCATAAGTGTCATGATACAATGATGTCAAAATCATATGGCTACAATCACCTGAAGGTGTCTACATCATCATACTAAATGGTACAAAACTGATACATAGGGAGCCCTCTAAGGCTATGATGAACTCCCTCCCTTGGAGCCACCTGGCCTCGACAAAGTCTGAGCCCTAGAAGGACCTGCCCCAGGATCATCTCTCCTACCCCCTCTATCTGGTGGTGGTGGAGGACCCATAACCCCATCGCTGGACGTCTATCTCCTTTGACTCCCTCCAATAGTTGTTGCTGTTTGCGATGGTCTACGGAAGCTCCTCACCCGCTGCTCTGGTGGCACTTCCCCATAGTATAGGTCTCTCCAATAACTTATCTCCTCCCTTGCCTACAGAACATAGGCGTATCCAACCCCTGTGTCCTCTGTCGCCTACCTCCCAGCCCTTAGTGCTATCTTAGCCTCAGTATAGCGCTGGATAGCCTAATCCCGCTCTCGCTCAGTATCCCTCAGCTGTCACCTGAGCCTAGCTCATCCTCCTCCTCCTTGGCCCCCTATGCCTATGGCTCTTCTTGTGGCTCCCCCTATACTAGTGGCTATGCCTATGCCTGTGCATGTGCCTATACCTGTACCTGCCTCTGTCCTTGTCCCTGCACCTGTCTAGGACCCTGTGCTACTGGCACCTATAGTGGCAATCCACCATGACCCCTCACCACCCGAGCCTATCTCTCCTCCCCACCCTCTCTCCATGGAGCCACTCTTCTATCTCCAACTGCACCCTATCTCCATCATCATCCTCATCTCCCCCACTATCTCCATCTATCTACTCCCCTGGGTCTGTCAGTCATGGAAATGGAGGCTTGGCCTAATATGTAGTGTACTCTGCATCCATACCTGCATCCTCAATCTCAAGCCACATATCCCATGGCATGGACACCATCTCTACCAACTACATCATGGCCTGATCATATGATAATAGTGGCCCAAAGTGTGCCTGGTCTCGCACTGTCCGCACATACATACCAGAACCCCATGGCATCCGCTGGATCCTGCCAAACTGCCTGCATACCCTATCCACTAACTGCCTCTCCAGTACATAGGGCATCCGCCCAATCAAATATTTGCTCTTGAAGGTATAGGGTAGATCCATTGTGTCATCCTCCCACTGCTTGCACTCATGGTATGACCTTCATATCACAGTGTCAATCTCATCGATCACTTGACACCAGTGCTCCAACCTGCGAATCTGTGGCTGTGAGGTAATCATATCATATAGATGAACAAAACTAGGTCCATGACCCCGACCTTTGAAATGTATCGACTATGTGACTGGAAGATGCTCATATGCCCAAACCTGCAACAATGTAACTCCACAGCCCAATCCTACGGATCCATGATAAACAAACTAATGAAGCTCATAGTACAGGTGTGCTAGCATGCATGGTCCCTAGGCATATCTAGTATGTTGTGTAACCAGTGTCTCCAAGGTGCTCCCCCAGCCCACAGCCAACCCTTGTGTCACCCTGTCTGGACATAGGAACCCACTGATCATTTCTCCTAGCACTACTGGTAGTGCCAATCCTATCACTGTCATCATGTCCCATGCCATGTGTCCAGCCCTCATCTCTAGTGTTGGATCCCAGAACACTCATCTCAATGCTTCCCTATCTCCATCTCGATCATAAGGTATCAGCTCCCCATTGATCGGTATCCACAGTATCCTATACACATCCTCCAAGGTGACTATCATCTCACCCATCGACAAATGAAACATACAAGTCTCTAAGTGCCATCTCTCAGCTAAAGCAATCAACAAACCCATGTTCGCCCAAAACGCAGGCACATACAGAATAAATCGTAGACCCATAACCTCAATCATGGCTCTTTCCTCAAATTTTAGCTCTGGTCATAACCTCTGAGTTGACGGGAATCTCTCTCATGACTCTAGCATAGGTAAGTACTCCTGCAGTCAAGCAAATCAATCATGTCAGTCAACGAAGCATTCCCTATTCATTACAAAATGTTGCTTTTTATCTTAAGTTCTTATGATACTATATCCTAGTGACACTCACTGTTCATCACAAAGTGTTGCTTCTATCCTAGTGGTACTCCCTATTCATCACAAAGTACTACATGTTCTTGCACTCCCTTTTCATCACAAAGTGTTGCTCATATTTGCACTCCCTGTTCATCACAAAGTGCTTCTCTTTTTAGTACTCCCTGTTCATCACAAAGTATTATGTCTTGGTACTCATTGTTCATCACAAAGTGCCTCGATCTATCATAGTCTTTCCTAGAGGACCTGCTTGAGTGTATCCTCTTAGCACCTTATCCAATCGACAGCGTATGTTCATCACAGAACTGTTGATTTGGCCTAGAAGACATAAACGCGCTTTCATTACATAAACACACTTACATATTGCACAGACGCGCCTGGCACAAACACAGATGCCCCTAAGCATTTTTTGACCTTGTTTGACATATTCTAAAAGTGCATTTATTGCACTACCTAAGATGCATTAATGACAACATTTATTGCAACAAAGTACAAGGAAGTTTTGTGATACTTACCAGCTCTCTTGCATCTGTTGGCCTCTGAAATCAGTGAACATGATCAAATCTATGCACCAATGCCATCGCTGCTGACTGGTGCTGCTCTATTCTCTCTCTGCACTCTGATCTCTTAGATGTGTGGATGACAAGGAATATTTTTTCCCCTTGTGGTCTATCTTATAGACTGCCCTAGCCTTAGCCCTAGCCCTCGTCTCCCGAGTCAGTCTTCATTATCCCGTGACTCTATCACTCTAACCTATCCATTCAGTACATTCTAGCCTTTCTTTCTTATCAAGAGATTGTCTGCGATCTTTTGAGACATTTCATCCAATCTCTCGAGGGGGAATACCATTCCCATCTTGGGGCAACTTTGTATCAGTTTATCTTATCTTCTTTGAAACAACGCGATAAGCTGCATTGTCTCAAAGAGGGGCAAAATGTAGACACCTAAAATTGTCATGTCTAATTAAATAAATATCTTTATTTATTTAATTATTTTAAGCCTAATTCTTCTATTAATTAAATAAATCTTTATTTATTTAATTAATTCATTAACCTTTTCTACCTATGACACATGTCATTCATCTCTTAATTCATACAGTACCTACCCTCTTATTATTTTATTATTTCTTTTACCTACCCTCTAATCATATCTGACCTCTTTTACACCTCTCAATCTTATCCCTCCATTTCATATAGCATCTTCTATATAGGGAGATGCTTCCTTCATTATCAAACCCTCACTATGAATTCAACCCCCCGATTAGTTGACTTCCCCGACTATGCTTTCGAACTTGCATATGCAATCAAGCCTACTTGCAACCACATTTTCGTTCTTTGTTGAGCTCTTGTGCACATATAAAATCTGAGAGCAAATATATCAAGCAAGATCAATGGAGATAGGAAGAATGGAGATCCAAACCCTATTGGACATGTGATGGTATAACCTTTGTGATTTCATTTCACTTGCATTGTCTTAGGTAATCTTCATATGTTATGGTGAATCTTTGTTGTTGTTAGGCTAGGGTTTTGTGGTTGAATTAATTTAGTCTTTCAACATTATTGTTTATCCATTTTCACCATATACAACAACAACTCACCAAAATCTCTTGGAATTATCTACATCTAATAATCATGTGTGTCATCATCAAATCATAAACCAATATAACCAATTGACCAAACTTAATCGATTAGGGTTTATAAAAAACAACAGGTAGGGTTTATTGGTTACAACAATAGATAAGGTTTACACTAGTTACCGTTTCTCCTCACAAATTCTTCCTACTGGTTACAGTAACAATATTGCAACAATATCATTACCAGTTTAATTGACATCAATCACAACATAACATGTCATTAATGCAATCTTCATGCAAATGCCAACACAAACATGCCTCGTCGTGAATTAACAATTGGTCTATATTTTACAACTCAGATTCCTACTTCTTTCTCTAAAAAGATTGTTGATATTGTAGGTGACACAAGGAAATTATTGAAGAGGTTCAACCTATAAGGTCAAAGAGGTCTCTATTGAATTATTTAGTAGCCCAAGTTACTTGCTCGAGGAACAAAAAAGAGAGCAAAGAACCAGTGGTGAACCAAATTGTTGCGGACTTGGATTCGGGTGAAGAAACTGAAGTGACAATGGATTAGCAAGTATTGAATAACCATCCATTGCGGATACAGATGGAGGTAAGGAAATTGAAGAAGGGCCAAACCCAATGAGCACTCTGACTATTATTGACTCCTCGGATGTTTAGATACCTCCACCATCTAAAGAAAATTCTAGCACTCCTCAATGGCTAGGAGCTTCAATTATGGAGAAATGTAATGTTGTCCCTATTACAATTCCCATGGAGGATATGGTGAGGAAGTGCCTTGGGAAAGTATCTAAACCAAAGAAACTCAAAACACAGGCAATGGTGGAAGTGGATGAGGCAATAGGTCATTGGGTGGATGAAGTAGCTAAGCCTATCTCAGGCAAAGATTTAGAGAAGGCCACTAAAGATGATTTTACTATGGAGAAAATTTATTTGGGAGTTTCTTCAAGGGTGGTAGATTCTAAAAACCTGGAATCCTCCACAAAAAGGATGATATCTAGGTCTTGGAAAGATGAGAAAGATAAGAAGGTGTTAGGAATTGGAAGGCAACTAAGAGGGGGGATGAATCAGTTGTCAATGAATTTCAACCCAATTATAATTTAATCAAACTTGATACTTAATATCGGTAAACCAAACATATTGCCGGTTGACAGATTAACAGTTATCAATACAGGTGAAACTTAATGCATGAAATGGAAAGAGAAACAACATCCACAACATGACACAAAGATTTTGATGTGGAAACCCTGTAAGGGGAAAAACCACGATGGGAAACCTTACCCACAATCAGATGATACTACTATAGATAGTATGTGTATACACATGCAGAAAGGCGAACTGCCTAGAGCACACTACTCAAATGGGAGTTGCAATGACTACAATAAGATGGTTAATTCCTAGAATAATCAATTGCTCAAAATAGCATCTCCAATGCTAGATTCAGTACCAGTTAAGCTATGATAAACACCTTCAAACCTTCCTTGAACCTTCTCTATGATGTGCTCATATGATCTTCAATATTCGCACATACCATGTTACAATACCATACCATAACCTTACATACCATCTCTCATCTCACAAATGAGATATTACATATATACAAAACCTAAGACCAAATGTGTAGGTCAGCTCACTAAGAATATTACAATAAAATCAATTACAAATAAGTCTTTATGCGATGCATCATGTCTGTCTATTCTTTATCATAATCATTTGTGACTCCTTCATCAACATAGTAACAATATTTATCTATGTTCTTCTTAAATTTATATCTCTGATATTCAAGGTTAGGCTTATATGTTCTTTTAGCTTCCTCTCTCAATCTTGCATGTCTCTCGGGACATCTAGATGCTATATAACCAACTTTATTGCAATTAAAACATTTAAATGGTGTTTTACCTTTATACTTACTTTCAAGTGGACCTTTAGGCATTTTCCTTGCAAATAGTGCTTCAAGTTCTTCTAGTTCTTCATTTTCCCTTCTGATATCTTCAAGTTCTTTTGTATATAGTGCTTTCCAATCAGATTTGTTAGATGATTATGATGATGTTGTAGATGATGATGCTTCGAAGGCTAAATCTATCTTACTTATAGCAACAGGACCAAATTCCTCAAGCTCAAATGTTGAAAGTTCTCCAACCAAGGTATCTCTAGATACTGATGTATTAGGCATTGTTCTCAACTCATTAAAAGTAGTTACTTTCATTTTATATGCCAGTGGAAAAGCTCTTAAAACTTTAGAAACAGTTTCATCTTTATTTAAGGATCCTCCACAACATTGTATTCCTAAAATAATTTCATTAACTCTTTCCATAAAAGCATAAATTCTTTCATCTTCTTCCATTTTCAAATTTTTATACTTCACCTGATAACATTTTAGTTTTGCAATTTTTATAGTGGTATCTCCTTCATTCAATGTCTCTAATATATCCCAAATATCTTTAGCAATAGATCGGTCCAATAATGCCATGATTTGCTGATTTGATAATGTGCTCAAAAGTGATTCTCTTGCTTTGCAATCATTTTCTTGATCTTTACCCAAAGTTGGTGGATTAAGTTGATTTAGAGTAGGACCAACATAGCCATTCTTTGTAACTTCCCATATGTCTCTTCCAATGCAATTCAGATGTGTCTCCATTCCGATCTTCCATATACCATAGTTAGTTCCATCAAGTTTAGGACTGTCCTTCCTGAAAATGTTTGTTGCCACAACATCTCCTCAAGTTGTTAGGCTTTTGCAAAAAGAGAACTAAGCTCTGATACCAATTGTTAGGAAGCGGAAGGCAATTGAGAGGGGGGGGAGTGAATCAATTGTCATTGAATTTCAACCCAATTATAACTTAATCAAACTTGATACTTAATACTGGTAAACCAAACTTATTGTCGGTTGACAGATTAACAGTTAATATCAATACCTATGAAACTTAATGCATGAAACAGAAAGAGAAACAACATCCACAACACATGACTTAGAGATTTTGACGTGGAAACCTTGTAAGGGGAAAAACCATAGTGGGAAACCTTACCCGCAATCGAATGATACTACTACAGATAGTATGTGTATACAAATGGGGTCTGCACACATAGAAAGGCCAACCGCCTAGAGCACACTGCTCAAATGGGAGTTGCAATGACTACAATAGGATGGTTAAATCCTAGAGTAATGTACTACTCAAAATAGCATCTCCAATGCTGGATTTAGTATTGGTTAAGCTCTGATAAACACCTTAAAACCTTCCTTGAACCTTCTCTATGGTGTGCTCATATGATCTTCAATATTCACACATACCATGTTATAATACCATACCATAACCTTACATTCCATCTCTCATCTCACAAATGAGGTCTTACATATATACAAAACTTAAGACCAAATGTGGAGGTCGGCTCACTAAGAATATTACAATAAAATCAATTACAAATAAGTCTTGATGCGATGCATCATGTTGGATCAATACATTTACAATAATATTCAAGCAATAAATCATCTCCATAGCGTGTCGTGCTGATCTGGAATAGATAACGCATGCTAGTCCATAACCTAGACCAATCAGCCGGTAATAGAAAATATGTCAACCCGATTAGACCAATAACCAAATAACCAAAACCAAGTATCCAAACCATGTCTTTGACATAATCAAGTGATCTCTAGATGACAACAAGTCATCGTCAGTGTCGGTGAACCATATAACCTGTCGGTGAATAATATACCGGTGACTGTGCATAAGTCACTGAACTTGCCGGTGAACACAATGTGTTAGTTCAACGATAAACCAATATAACCATAGTGCCAAATACATAATGTAGATCTCTAGAAGGATAAGTGTTGACATCAATTACAAAACTAATGCAACACATCCATAATACCAACAAAAGGATCCGAAACAGGTTGTCACCCAAATGGCGAAATACATTAACGCCATACATCATCCAAGCCCTCAACCACTATCTCAGATGATACTATCCTTTGACCCTAAATCACTGGTGAACCAGAATCTATTAGATCAAGTCCAAAGGAGCCGCATGATAGCTGAAATATTCAATAAATGGCTTGATTCTATTACACAACAAGGTTCAGACTACATTGTCAGCCTGGTTAAAGTATATGAAGACACCATAATTGTGAGCAAAGAACTAGAGCTAGAAATTTTTGCATGGGAGAAGGAAAGAACCAAATGGGTGGTAGTCTTGGCCCAAATGAATGATGTGCAAAATTTTGTTGTAATGAAATTCCTAACTGAAAAACCAGTGGAAAATCTGGATGATAATGTGCTTTATGTGTCAAGAAAGAATGTCAAATGGAGAAACTCGATTATTAGGCAAGGCCATGAGGAACCTGCTAAATTACTTAAATGGTTGAAGGATTTGATTGATACAATGCAGAAGGATTTTAAGTGCATTAATATACGACTCATGAAGGAGGATGGGCAGGGAATTGAAGCCGTTGTAGATATGGCCAAGATCTTCAAAGAAACAGTACAACTTGTAAAAGAAACAAAATATCTGACCATTGATGACTTTTCAAAAGTGGCTAGGATAGAGTCAATGCTGATAGTCTGCTTTGATCACTTGGAGGCACATAAGGCAAAGGTTACACAAGTGAACATGGACAAGGAAGTGTGGAATCAGCGTATCCAACACATCAGACTCCCATACTTTCTGGTTATCTTGAACTTTTCAGCAGCGCATCTAGAGTGGCATAATGTGTGTGGTGCCATGGAAAAGCAGGACAAATCGGCTATCGCTTCTTCCACGATGGAGTCCTGATTAGCTAATGGATGATGTACCATCCTATCTACGGATTTTGTTCATTTAGTTTCATAAAGTTCAAAGAAGATGGTTTCTTTGACTCTAGGTTAGAGTTAAAAGGTTTAGGGTTATTTTGTAATAAACTATTGGCCTGAAGGCTATATATGTAAGAAAATCAATCTTTGTTATGGTCCAAAAAACTTTGATTTGGAGGAACAGATTTGATTTTTCTTGAATTTCTTAGAACTGATATTTCTAGTACTTGAATGAAATTCTATTTTGATGCAATCTTAAAAAATCTATGTTTGAAGGATTGGCAATCTCTATTGATATGTATGCTGGTGTGCAAAATATGTCATTTCATTACCAGTTCTTTCTGTGTTTGTGAATTCATTGATTTTTTGTTGTTTAAATGGCATGTATCCCCCTTGTCCTATGAGGCATGAGTGAGAATCGATCAACATTTACACTACTTTGAGTTTACTTTACTTTGAGTTTATTGAATGAATATATGCGGAAGTAGAAGTTTGTGAGTTGTACACTTATAAATAGATCTTTTGTAGCATTCTTTTGTGTTGATGAATGAATCCAAAAGCCTTTCAAACTTTTTGGTGAAAAGTGTATTCGTTTCTAAATTAACTGCATAAAAAATCATTGCAAATCTAATGAGGAGCTGCCCTCTAATGCAGAGGATGAACCCTAAATCAGTTCACCCAACTCTTGGTTCATTTTCTTTCCTTTCATAAGGGGTGTGCACGAGTCAATATTGTAATATATATATAAATTAAAGAAAGGGCAAATTTGTTAACCAACACCTTATTGTAACATACACATATAAACCGGTAAATGAAGAAACATATAACATGAAGTAAATAAACCACCCACATGAATAAACACCATAACACACTAAATTTTATACATGGAAAACCTCAAAGAGGAAAAACCATGATGGGATTTGTGACCCAAAATATCAATTCATGGGTCATATGAAAGATATTACATAGCATGGGGCCTGCACATGCAGGAAGGCACACTGCCTAGAGCACACTGCTCAACACAAAAGAGTCTCACTGACTACAAGCCTTTGTTGAGATAAAATAGTAATGGTGAACTCACAAAATGCATCTACAATGCCAAAAATAGTTCTGGTTATAGCTCTGCTCTGTACCGGTTCATAAACCCCGAACCCTTCTACCGATATCTCCTTTCCTCCAAATAATGATTTACAAACCATCTACTGATCATAGCGTGATATAAATTTTGCATACAAATTACCTACATGTATATCCTTTGCATTACACAATTCTACTACCATCTCATATACTCTATCCTATATCAAAATGACCTAATAGACTGACTTTTATTCCCTTTACAAATAATATACCTTATGTCGGCTTACAATACAAAAGATATTCAATGTCAGCCCTATACAATAATTACAAAATGATTTTACAAATAAAACCTTTTGGATCCTAGATTGATGTCGGCTTCACTAAAGTGTTGGATGTCGGTGTCAGTGTCGATGTCGGTGATGACCCTAAATACTCTAATGTTGGTATTTGTTGATGTATGCCTCCAAATGTCGGTATCTATTTTCTATAGAATCTTGTTACCATAAATGACAACATATGAATCCAATGAGTGTCAATTTCCAACACTCTTTTGGTTCCATGTAGGTCTCTGACTTCCATATGCTTTGTACCCACTTTTCTACAGAGCATAGATGCTATATCAGCCTCCATATGAATGCAAGTTCCTCTTCCTACAATCAAACTCTCTATGGCCAAATCCATTGTAGTAATAACATACAACATTTGAAATATTAGGGATAGAAAATGGATTCTTTCTAGCATAAACGGGAGAGGGGACATGCATGTATCTACTCCTGGATACATTTTTCTCATACACATGATGTCTATGAGATCCTATATTATTCTTTCTAGATCTCTTTCTACATTCCTCTGCCCTATGACCATAAGCATTACATGCAAAGAAATAACCAGTAAAGGATGGCATATGACTTACAAATTTATTTTTCCATGCATGGGGAGATCTTACTGGTCTAGCATCTCCATTTCCCCTTCCTTGAGGATGGATCCTTGGTTGTCCATTTTGTGCAACCCTTCCTTCTAGTCTCTTCTTCTCCCACACTTTCTTTGTCCTATGGGTGGTAGCATTCCTTTGTCTTCTACCAGTAGGAGGTATTTCTTGCTGCCTTCTTATGTTCATGCTTCCGATGAAGCTATCTTCTCCCATCTTCCCTTTACCTTTGGGATTTGTATTGTTCCTCCTTCTTGCAGCACCGGTCTTTATTCTTGTTTGCAAGTCTTCACCGGTTGTAGTTAGATCAACCTTCTTCCAGGGGAAATTTCTAACTGTGAATTTCTAACTATGAAGGTCTGTCCCTCATTCTCTCCATTTGAGGAGACAAACATAATGTCATTGTGGGAGACATTCTTGCTGGTGGAGCATTCACCGGAACCACTTCCTAAACCTTCAGTTTCCTTGGCATGTTTTTGCTTCTTCAACATTTTTTTCCAGGCATCACTGCTACCATCAAACTGGATTCTTACCTTGAGCTCATCCTGATATTTCTCAAGGTCATTTCAGAGAATCTCCATTTCTCCAACCAGCTGCAGATATTCTTTATCTTTATCTTCTAGCATAGATGCTAGATCATTACACTGACACTCCTTGGTGCCTTCTTCTTGAGACTTCAACTTTGAGATGCATTTCTCAGATTCTTCAAGCCATTTAGTTAACCAATTTTGCTCCATTATAGCAGCATTCTTGAATAGCTTGTATTCCTTTCATACTCTACTGAGTTCTTCTAGTGCATTTACAAGCTCTCCTTCAAGATCAACTTCTACTTCATCTTCTTCTTCATCTTCTTCATTGTCCCTTCCAAATACATCATATGGGTGGGATGCATTTGCCTTATCACTTTCAGATGTGAGCACCTCACCTTAAAATTATTGTGCCATGAAGAGATGAGTCTCCTCATCACCATTCCTACTGCAACAATCTTATCTACCTCTGGTATCTGTGCATGGCTCTGCAACATTGTTCTTCTCACTTCCACAAACTGATCCAGTGGTGCAAGGTTCATTTCCAAAAAGTTTCTTTAGTCTATCCCATAGACTCTTTGCCAATTTGCATTTATCCACCTATAAAGAAACATCACCAATGAGCCCACTAAATATGGCCTTCATGGATTCTTGATTACACATGCATCTTATTTCTTCTTCATAGTCAGTGGGAGGACAGGCATTCCTATGGAGACCATTAACAACCAACATCCAAACATAAAACCCTAGAGAGGACAAGTAGAATTCCATTCTACAACTCCAAATAGAATAGTTTGAACCATCAAAAACTAGAGCAAGGATTGACACTAAACAAACCATTGTGTCCTTAAGCCAGAATCTCTGCAAGCAAGATAAAGATTGATAAAAATGGTACCTATGCTCTCATATCAATTTTTAGACACAATGCACCACTAAGAGGGGGGTGAATCAGTGGTTCTCACCTATTTCCTTTAACTATCCCTATGAAAGTATATCAATTAACAGTTCTAGCTGAATGCAGACTTACTGGTTAGTGAGGAGAATAAACACACATGCATTGCCACAAAGGGACATCACATAACACCAATATGTACGAGGAAAAACCTCACTGAGGAATGCTACTGGAGTCTACTACTCTAATCCAGCCTCATATTGAAAATCGTTACAATGTTTAGGGCACCAACCCAAGGAGCTACAACCCATGATTTAGGGAACCAACCCAAGGAGCCCCAACCCCTAATTTAGGGCACCAACCCAAGGATAACCAACCCCTAACTTGTTTATGGGATACAACCCAAAGGAGCTATAACCCCTGCATCGAGCTACAACTCAGTGATCACAATGATAGGTTCAACTACAAAATTAGTCATATTGTTACAAGTGAATCTTGTAACCATTTCATATACCTCACTCTTTCAGTGAGACACCTTCTCTGCTACACCGGTTCACTCTTCTACTTCTCTCATCTATTGCTGCATTGCCAGTAAACTCTACCAGTTCACCTCTACTTTTTTTCTTCTCTCCTGGATCTCCTTCTCATTGCTCTGCTCTTTAGTCCTCTCAACTGGCTTCCTGCTAGTACAAGCTCCTACTTATTTTCTCATCAATTGCACTCTACCTACTATACCGGTTTCTCAAACCATACCGGCTAACCCTCTATTAAACCCTATCACTAGTTTAACCTTCACTCACTCAATCAGTATTCACTATTATCTTCTTCTATTTTCACTCTAATTGATCTAACTCTCTCATGCAACACTCGATCACTTCACAACATCCCAATCTTCTTCTATTCAGTACGAACCTTCATTGATTTTAGCTTCCTTATTTATAACCTAGTTTTCTTGCCAAAAGCCAATTAAAAAACATGGGTGGTTAGGATTTCCTCATCAACCTTGAGACAAGGTAGTTGCAGAGTTGGTCGACATTAATGGTAGATCCCATAAAACATGGGATGTGTTGCAGGCTATTGCAGAGGTTTGCGGCTGGAGGTCTGAAAGACAACTAAGAGCCAACTTAGAATGATTGAGGAGATCGAGGTAGATGAAGGAAACTGAAAGACCAATCTTGGTGTTTGACCAAGAAATCAACCAATAGGGTAAAAAGTAGATTGCCAAATATAGAAGGCGTGATCAAGAAGGAATGACAATGGAAGTGATGATCAAACAGCTATCTGGGTAATCAGATTAGACAAGATCTGATTGGATTTGGCTCAGTGCATATTCCATCTACCACAGCATGCAAGTCTGCCACCTTGACACCATGTGACATCCATGTCAACCAACTGCCAGCTTGGATTGGTGTTAGTTGAGACAAGATCACTAACCAAACACTCACTCGGTTCATCTTTTCTTTCGATTTACTAACCCTATCGGTATCTCATTCTTTACCGGTTAACATTCATGTCTTCTCTTTGTTGAACTATCGGTGGAACACCTTAACCAGTCACCAGACATGTCTATCCAAAGCATGCTTATCTTCATTAGATGGGAGTCTTCTACATCTACACCTTGTCTATATTACTAGTGGACATACATACCGATAAACACTCTTGATGATACTATGTCATCAATCTTCACCAGACTCCATCTTCAATCCGACCATTCTTCTCTAACTGCATCTACTCAGGCTTGCCTTCTCCCTAACAGATTGGACCATATCTCAACCAGTTTGTCAAGGAGATAAACCCAACATACTTCAACTACACCGGCATCACAACATGCCTTCTCTTCCAGTCCAATGCATAACCCTGATTTCATGCACTCAAGGCATTCCTTTGGTTCACTAGTAGATTAGGTGTGAGCCTTAAGGAACTTGCCTTTACCTCTTCTTCCTTATCTCACAGAACTATAATGCACATTATGCATAATAGGAGATAAGCTCCACTTACTGGTCGACTGATACCATGTCATCTCCATCCTGCAATGCACTCATGTGACTACCCTGTTTGTGCAGCACATCTTCAAATAGGCACATGTGATCAGGTGTGGGCACATTCACTATTAGTTATCTCTTCATATGGTGACTTCATCTTCATCTGGTGGGAGTCCTGCTAATCTGCAACCTCTTAGCATACTAGTGACCTGTACATCCTTCTCCTCCGGTGTTGATGTGACTTAGGTAACATTTTGCCTCTTCATCACAAACAACAGCTCAAGCACCTTGCTCATCCTTCTTGTTCACTGGTCATAATCTTTCCGATTGACAACCACTCACTTGGTTGATTTGTCTTCTCCATGTCAACACATCACTTTCTAGTTGACATACTCTCCTTGCTGGTGATACATAGTTCTAGTACCGGTAACCTTACCATTTCATCCACACAAGTCAGACACTAACTTATGTACCAGTGACACCGGTGGTCATTGCTTTGAATGGCATTCTCTTCTTTTCCTTACCAGTGTTCAGTAACACAAGGTGATATCAAAGATATTTCATTCTGTACTCTTCCATGATAGTGTTGCACAAACATCTCTTCTACCAGTAGTCATCCCATACCAGTTGACATCAATGACAATACAATGACAACATCATCATCTTCTATCTTCATATCTTCCAATTCCTTTGCATACAAATCTTTCCAATCTTGCTTACTAGTTGCAGATGTAGATGCATGAAAAGAAGGTTCAATCTTCATAGCTCTAGAGGGTCCAAATTATTCAAGCTCAAAAGAAGATAGTTTCCCAGCCAAAGTATCTTTGTTGACAGATGTATTAGCTATTGTTCTCAACTCATTAATAGCAGTAGCCTTCATTTTTTAATCTGGTGGTAGGGCTCTCAGAACTTTAGAAATAATTTCATCTTCACTCAGAGTTCCACCACAACATTGAATTCCCATAACAATATCATTTACCCTTTCCATGAATATAGTAATCCTTTCATCTTCTTACATCTTTAGGTTTTCATATCTCACCTAGTAACCATCAAGTTTAGCAATCTTCACTATAGGATCACCTTCATTAAGAGCCTCCAACTTATCCCATATAGCCTTTCCAGATGATTTGTCAGTTAATCCCATTATTTGCTGATCAGAAAGTGCACACGAGAGAGCTTCTCTTTATCTACAATCATTATCAAGCTCCTTATCCAGGTTTATCGAAGGAGGATTGCCAAATCCTGGATTATAAGGTGTGACACCATTTTGTGTGATCTCCCAAATCTCCTTGCCAAGACATCTCAGATGAGTCTCCATCTGAATCTTCCATACTGTGTAAATTGTTCCATCAAGCCTCAAAATATCTCTCCAAAAGATGGCTCTAGATGACCTGGATGAACTTGAACTGTTAATCGCCATAGGATATTCCTCAAGCGGTTAAGCTTTATGCAGAGAGGACCAAATCTCTGATACCAATTTTAAGACAGTTCAAATAACCAGAAGACAACTGACAGGGGGGATGAATCCGTTGTCATAGATTACCAGAAACATTAGCAATTAAAACTTTAATATCAGAACCCAAAATATTAATACCATAATGCTTAAACTAAATACCAAAATAGTCGTTAAACCAATTAAGCATAAACAATAATCATAGAATAAACACCATTCACATGACACCAAGATTTGTACATGGAAAACCTGGTGAAGGGAAAAACCACGGTGGGAAGCCTACCCACAGTCAGATTATACTTCTACAGTAAGTATGTGAATTATAATTGAGGGGCCTGCACTTGTAGGAAGGCCAACATCCTAGAGTGCACTGCTCATCACAAAAGGAGTCTCACTAAATACATATAAATCTAGACTACAATCCAGAGAAGTGTTGAACTGCAAAAGATAGCATCTCCTATGCCTAAGTATAGTTCTGGTTAAGCTCAATACCGAAGGACTAAATCCTCTTACATAAACCCAATTCGATCTCCAATGATCGAAAAAACCCTTTGCCTGAATGATATTACATTATTCGCACATTACATCCCTTGACCATGACCTCTAACATAACATGATGATCTACAATGAGACCATACATCTATATATACAAACCCTCGACCACAAACAATTAGGTCGGCCACTAGATAATAAACCAATTACATAATTACAAACCATGTTGGCCTTAGACCAAACAAATAATATCCAACACATAAGACATCCCAGAAACACATCAAGAGGTCCAATCCACACGTTACATTAAAATTGATCCATAACATAGATCAATCGGGACCCAGTATAGGTCCACACGCTACAACAATTATCTCCATCCGCTAAGTCTCAAACATGATCACCATCAACATCTTGAAACTCCACCAAAAGATGCACCAACACCACTTATGAAATTCATCAAAGACCTTCATCAAAAGCTCTATTGGTGAAACCCTCACCGGAACTAGATTCTAAGCTTCTAAGAAAACAGGATAGCATTCGATAACTAGACCAAAACCAATTGACTAAATATGAGCATGAGTATCATGAACAAGCCAATTCCATAACCAAATCATACCAGAGCCTATCGGATCATGCCAAATCCAAATCAACTAGAAACCACTCAACCTATCAAGACCAGAAGGGTGTCGGTAAAGCATCCAAACAGCTAGTGTTGGCATCAATGACAAAACATAAATGCAACACATAATCAATTCCACCAAATGGCCAACAATGAACACCCATCAAAGTGTAAAGAAGGTGGATTATGTAAGAAGAAAAACATTAAAAGAAATAAAGGAAAATAGTGGATGCACAGACAAAACATGACTTCTATTTGACAGAATCCATCATTTGCATATGTTCTATCATTTATCTATACCTAGTAGCCCCAATTCAAATGGTTAATGGGTTATTTCCATGGCAAAAAGAGAGGAAAGGTGGAAGTTACATAAAAGTGCACAATAATTAGAAGACAAATGTTGTCCAGAATAGTACTTATTGTCACTGTCATGATTAGCCAAAGGAAAGTCATGGATAGATCTACAAGGAAAAAACTCAATAGATACTCAAAAGTGGCAGCCATTAGCCAAAGGAGCATACATAGTCCCTGCTTGGTTTTAAAAGACAATGATAATAGAAAAGAGTCATAGGAAATAAGTAATTTTTAAGTAGTATACAGTGATAGGTTATTAGCAGCAATGCTTTAGAAAAATATAGTCTAAAGAGGACAAGATCAAGAGACAACAAGCACAATCTAGATCATGGATCCCAGAGCAGCCTTGAGGTGCACCATCAAATGGATAGCAACATTGCCCATCAAGAGGAAGGGTTTATATTTCTCACAAGGTATCAAAGTGAAAGACAATAGAAGAGGTTGTTTAAGATAAAGAACATCAAAAGGGACTTATGTCATGTCAAAGAACTAGTGGAAAACCCCTAGCAAGAGGGGTAAAGATTATTTAAAATGATAAAAGATTACAAACACAGAGAACTGGGTGCATGACACAACAAAGGTCATCATTTAAAGATAATCATCATATGCACCATAACAAAGTCAATGTCAGATATCATTCAATCCATCTACAGGATACAATGAATGGTTTTTAGAACAACAATGATGTGATAACACAAGACATGCAATTGAAGGCCACATTTATGATTATCATAATAGTAAGGTAGTGAATTGATGCAAAGTATCTATCACAAACCATAAAACCTTCATTCAAGGGTAGACTTTAAACTTGAATCAAGAGGCATATAAAAATATCAACCACTCTTCTCAACTCCAAACCAATTTCAAAGGTTATATTAGATCCCTACAGACCTTAATTCAAGATTTAAGATCATAAAATTCACCATAACATGAGATAACAAATTCTTATTTGCCATGGAATGCTCTATTCAGGTTTTCATCCTTTAAAAAACTATTTTCACCAAAATAATCACAAAATATTTAATTTTTAACCAAATTAAGTAAGGAAAAAAATAATTGGAAAGATAATTCAGATACCTTTCCAACAAATATAGCCTTTCTTCATTATTATTCTTCATGTGACCACACCAAATGCTGCAACCGGACTGCTGCTGCCTTCACCAGTCTGCTTTTCACCATGAACTGTAGCAAACAGTCATCAATAACTTTTTAAATATTAATCCTAAATAAAATCTCTTCAGTAATACTTTATCTAACTAAGTTACACAAGTTATCTCCAAGTTTCAGCCTGATCCAGTGGTTAAATCAAAAGTTATGATCATTTTCCCAAAAACGGGTAACCCTTGGCAAGGTTTTGACAATTTTTGTAGAAACAAACATATCTTGCCAAGTACTCCACAAAAATGAATAAGAAAGGATTCATCTAAAATATATTTCATTAATCTATCATTCAATAACATGTACATATAAAAATTACACCAAATGTGATCCTCCATGGATCTATGACAGTCACAGATTCCTTAAAACCTCATGACAGTTTGAGGGTTTGATGGATAATCTTTGTCAAATCCCCTCCAAACTGATCTACCCTCTTGATTTTGACCAAAAATGGTTTTATAAACCATTTTCAACTCCTTCCTAACTACTCTAACCACCTCATGACCGATGGATTTCATTTTTACACTTTTGTTGCACTTTTTGGCAATGTTGCAACTTTGCAATTTTTACAATTTTTGCATTTTTGACATAAATGACTCTAACCCTTACATGGAAACTTTTAACACTTCAAGATGGACCAAATATGATATCTTTGGACAAAATTTCTCATTTATCCTTACATATTATGATTCAATGGACTCAAATAACCTTAATACATTATGAATGACTCAAATACAATAAAATTGCTCATATTATGACTTTTGACCTCCTGGTATGCTTGTGTGCATAAGTGCCTCTACACCATGAATACTCACAAAGACACATAAAGATATATTCTACATATAAATAAACAACGTGTAGCTCACATGCATGGAATAACCAATCATTCGGAGAGCAGTCACAAAAGGAGCAAATCAAACCCTAAGCAATCTAATCTAACAAAGAATGAAATGTGTTTATTTAAAAATATTAAATAACATAGATCGATGTTGAGAGATATCATTCTTCAAATGCTTATTTCTATTATTTTAATTAAAACAAAATAGATGTCTACAAAATGATCTCTTGCAATTATCAAATTACTCTTTTCAAAATGTAAAGATAAATATAACAAATAAATCCTAGAAAAGAAGAAGATAAAATACACAGTTAGATGGTAAATTTATCCCCAAATTTATTAGGATTTAGAATTTTTTCGAACCCTACTCTATAATTTTAAAAAAAATGCTAAAATTCTCAGCGATTTAAATTACAAAAATATGCAATCCAAGATAAACTCATTCAAATGCCAACACACAAGTGAATGGATATTCAATTGAGGAAAGAGAGGTTATGTGGGATTATTGAAGGGGTCGACTTTGTTGGCATATAATGGCACTAGATCTCCCTTACTATATTTTCGATCTAAGGCACCACTATGTACTCCATTTATGACTACCATAACCACCACCCAAATCGTGGTCAACTTATCTATGCTCCCCGCCATGATTTTGGGCACTAATAGAATGAAACCATAAAAGCCTACAAACCTTGAGCTTGGAGGAAAAACCCTGTTAAGAACATGTCTATGTTTTTCAAAAAATAACTAGGAAAAACAATAGTCTTCTCACCAGCATATTCTTTCTTAATACTCCAAAACATTTGTGAGCAGTTTTTGGGTCAATTGGACTAACAGTGGACATAACAGCTAGTAGTGACAACTTTGACTATAAATTTATAGGTTGCCCAGAGTGAAATGTGAATTGTCTATGCATAGATCTGAAATACACCTTATTTACTAGCAATTGCACCTTGGTGTACATTGGGTACACCAAAGAGGTGTGGAAGGTTAATTAGGAAAAAAAATTGGTCTATTTTTTGTATACAATTATACAATACATGAACTCAATTGGTTGGTCATTTAGTAGATGATTTTTGTGCAACAAAGGTCTTAATGGAGAAGTGTTCACTTCAAATCAACTTGAAATAGAGTAGGAGAGATCGAGTGAATAAGAGAGGTAGGTCTCTTGATTCTGCATTTGAACAATAGGTAGTTCATCTTGTGGATAGATGCCTCATTAGAGCGATTTGGAGGACTTTGACATAAAATTGGTAAGTTGTGGCTTATGAGCCACAAAAAAATAAGGACCATGGGAAAAAATATGTAACCATGATTTAGAGTTGGTCAGTATCATCCATGCTCTCAATTTATGGAGTCATTGCCTTATGGGAATTTATTGTCATTATTTGGTTCACATATTTAGCTAGGAAAAGTGAAAAATAAATAAAAAGATAGCTAAGTTCAACAAAATTCGATTCATTTAATCATAAATTTTATGCCATAAAAAAATGAAAAATTATGATATTATTTTGATATAAATATTCTATTGAGATTCAAAGGATGCATTTATATTCTATAAAATAAAAATTTAAGGCATATAATTTTATATTTGAGGTGCACAAAATGACATATCATATTCATCTAGGAATGGCTAAAATGTTGCATATTTTGAAATAACACATTTTTTGGCTTGAAATGAAGGTTATTGTGACTCAATTTGGGTTTCGATAATTGGAGTGCTAAAAGGTAAAAGAAAACATGGGTAGTATAGTGGCCTAGTGTAGATCCACGTGACATTCTAGAACACAAATGGTTAGTGGTTAGCATGGATTTTGATTTAGGTTTGTTTAGAAACTGACATAGAAACAACACTATTCTAGTTGTAGTAGATATGCTAACTAAAGTTGCCCATTTCAATGCTAGGAATATTACTGAGGATGATATTATTGTAGCATCTAAATTTATCAAAGAAGTGGTAAGGTTATGTAAGATTGTAGATGTGATTACCTCTGATTGGGATAAATTATTTTTATCATGATTTTGGACCATATTGATGGTTGCCTTTGTAACCAAATTAAATTTCAATTGTGCTTAAAATCTAGATATTGATGTACAAACTAAAAGGTCAACTAGGTGTTTGCGGATATATTATGAATATTTTGTTACTACTTATCAAATTGCCATTAGTTTTATATTCAAATTCATACTATATATTCTAGTCGGTTAGTATTACTGAATCATGCAGTCGGTACACACAGAGAAGTCGGTATGAACAGTCTAGTCGGTTACAGAAGAAAGCAGTCACAGAGCACAATATTCACTGAGTTGTTTACCGAGTACTATTTCATGGCTACCGATCAGTAAAGTTAACTCACCGAGTTGATATTCACCGAGTGAAACGTTTTACCAGATACATTGAACCTGGACATGCACATGAAAACGTGTTACAAGATCGAGGCACATCTAACTGTTATTACATTGGAAATTGCACTAGAAGATTATGTATGATTGCAAGGTCAATCTAACCAATGAAATATTTTGTTTAGTTGTTCATTCGAGGAATCTTTTTGTAAAGATCGAAGTAATGAATTAGATCACCACTGTAAGAGATCTATTTATACAACATGGGAAGAGAGAAATGTGTGTGTGTGTGTATGAAGGAAGACTATTACAGAGACACAAAGAGGTCACCGAGAAGGTTATTAGTGAACAATCGAAGAACAAAGTAAACAGAAGGGTTTACCAAGTTACAATATGGGTTACCGAGGTATGCTACAAGCTAGGTAATCTTATTCTGAGCACATAGAATCTGCTATAACATTTCAGATGTAAAGTTGCAGATATTTGTAAAGTCTTATTGTAATATTTTGAAGTTGAAAGAGATACCTTTAATAGGGTAAAAGACTCTAACCAGGTGCAACATTTATATAGTGTTGTGAAATTCTTTAGTAAGGTAGATCTAACAGATCTTGTTACTCCTAACAGGGTAAGCTATCAGAAATAGCTAAATGTAGCTCTAACTGAACAATCTTTATTATTGCAGTAGTGAAGTTGTGGGTGCCATCCCCACCGCAGTTTTTCTCTCTAACCAAGAGTTTCTGTGTGACCAAAATATATGTGTTATGGAGTGAATCATGTATGATTGTTATCTATTTGTTTTAACTTTATTTTATGTTACTGCACTATTCTGTTTACGCATAACAGTAAGGTTATTATTGAAGAAAAGTTTTGGAGTACTGATTCACCCCTCCCCTCTCAGTACATTAGCTTTCCATATTGGGCCTAACAATTGGTATCAGAGCTTTAATCTTGGAAAAGGGTTTAACTACCTAAAGAGAAAGATCTTATCAATGGAAGGCTACAAACAATCTCAAGGATTGTGTATCTACAAGAAGAGCTAGATAATGCAAATCAAGTGATTGCACACATGCAAAGACAAATGCAAAAATCTTTGAAAGTAAGGAGAAGATTATCTGATGACTTGCAGGATTCTCAAGAGTTAGTGGAACAAATCGAGACATCATCTAAGAACAGTATATCTAAAGAGATTGAAGAAATGATTGGAATGTTGAAAGAAAAGAACAAAGCATTGGCTAATCAACTAAAAGCAATGAAAAGGGAACATGAACATTTCAGTACACAGATGACTGAAAATCTAGATGCATTAAGGATAGCTGAGGATAAAGCAAGAGATCTACAAAGAGAGAAACAACAACTTGAAGCTCTAGTATCTGATAAGGATGATAAAATCATAAGGTTGACTGGGATTCAACAAAATATGATAGATCAACTAGGTTATGCACATCATGAAGCAATTCTAAAGAATGATGAAAATCAATCATTGAAACTTGAAGTATCAAGGTTGGCTGGTGAACTTGAAATAGAGAAGAAATCCAAAGAAACATTGGAGAAAAGTTATGAAGCATCAAAGATGTTGGATGAGAAACTGAATACAAGATGACCCTACAAAGAAGGAGGACTCGGTTACAAAGGAAAAGAATCTACCGAGAAAGGAATTCACACTACCGAGAGAGGAGAATCATCAAAACAAGCTAGAAATAGGAATAACATCAAAAGGAAGAAGCCTATTTGCTACTACTATGGAAATCAAGGTCATACTGCCAACATATGCTAGATCAGAAAAGGTAAGCAACCAAATATCACTAAGCCCAATGGAATTGCAATAAATATGGTCACAAATCTAATCAATGTAGGACAAAGTCTGTTAACAACTATCAAAAGGCAAAATTCAAAGGGTTTTGTAGAAACTGCAATAGATATGGACATAGTACCGAGAAGTGCTGGTCTAAGAAAAAGAACTACATGCGGTATCCACACCGAGCAAACACTAGAGGTTACCGAACTCACACAGATCCTTACCGACAATATGCAGCAGTACCATGGGATTACAATACAAGGATATGGTGCGAATGTTGTGGAAGATATGGACATATTAGTGCCAACTATTTTATAAGGTTTGGAATGAACAACCGAAGATCATGGAGAAATCTTGGTATGGCATGTTTTCATTGTCACAAAGTTGGACATTTAGCTGGAGATTGCAGAGATCAACCTAGAAGAGACATTGAAGAGATAAAAGAAAAATTAGAGATGATTTGGAAAAAGAAGGAAATTATGTCAGATGAAGAAAGCACCTTACCTACTGAGTTAGGTGCACCTATTTTAAATTAGTCAGGAAAAGGTATGAAGGGACTGCATTCTCTAAAGGTTAAATCATAACAGTTCCTATTATATTATGTACAAAATTCAAAATCTGCATAGTTAAGATGCAATTAGTCAGTTTATAATACTTTACAGAAAACCTGTCAAGTCGGTGTATACAGGAAACATGTCAAGTTGGTTAATAAAGGAAATTTGGTTACTCGGTTAAAACAAAAAAGGGAGTCAATTGGTAAAAGGTGAACTGAGTGCATTTAATGTTTTGACCTAACTTGCACGGAGCCCGATAAGGTATTTTTGAGTACTTAAAAGTGTTTTCATGGTCATTTTCATTCACCAAGTTTTCAAGAAGCAGAGCAGAGAGAATCAAGGTGATCAAACTTCATTCACAGTGAATTTCGAGGTATTTACATCAATCCATTCACACTATTAAGCTAGTTTCTGATCTAGTCAAATTGCTATTGTCTACCGAGTGTGAAGCGTCAGTCGTTTGTAAACCCTAAGGATAATTTGTCAAATCTTACCTGAAACCTACAATGGTGCCCAAGATCCAAGATCCCGTAGTTGTCAAAAATGTGGAGAAGCCCTCACTGAAATATTCTTTAACTCCTAAAGTTGCCTCTGAACCGAATGACAGAACTGCATTTTCACTCATCTTGGATCGAGTCTTGTTAGTAGAAGATGTTAGATTCTTCACCAAATGTCGTGTTGAGGAACTCGGTCATGTCGAGATTAGTGACACATATGATGAACTTTGCACTGATGGCAAATTGGATAGCAAATTTGAGCATATCAAAATCAAGGGATTAACTAAAGCCCTAGTCTATCCCCATGTGTTCAAACCCCAGTGGGTTAAGTTTGTCTTGAGAAGAGTACATGATGATTTCATGTGGCTACAAGAGCAACTATTTAAGATCACTAAGGAAATCATTCACCTGATCACTGGGTATCCTATCTATGATCATGCACGAGCACATAAAATGATATCACAAAAAGAGATAATTAGTTTAACTGGAGTAGAATCTGATTACCGAGGACTAAAATTGAATAATGTCACTGATGCAGAACACAAGTTTGCAATTAGAGTAATTGGTTACTATTTCTTCCAATCTGCAAGGGAAAATAGTGTACCATGTGCTGTAGTTGACTTGGCCTACAAAATAGTGAAGAAGGGAATGAAAGTAGATTTATGTGAAGTACTACTGAAGAACTTGTTTGAGAACCTGAACACAATAAGGAAGCCGAAGAAGAACAACTCGGCAAATACACTAAATTTTGGTTCACTTCTTGTATGCATGTTTTTTTACTTTGAGAAGTTCTTTCCCTCAGTCGGTAAAGTAGTATGGGAGCTACACCGACCTATCACCCATCAAATCAATGACTTCATCAAGAGGTTAGGTGATAACTTTAATGATATCATGGATGATTACTTCAGCAAGTTCCAAGAGAAAATGCACAACAGGTATAGGATTCCACCACAGTTGGTAGAAAAATATAAGGATAATATATGTTTTGAGGTAGACACTGATTATTGTTATGTGAATGCTATCAAACCGAGGACTCAATCGTTGCAACCAATGGGTTATGAGATTGATTATGATATAACACAGCAGCAAATTGATGCCTATTTATTATTGCTAAGGCATGCAACCGAACTAAGATATGGAACATATGAAGAGGTGAAGGAAAAAGTAAAGATGAGCATTGTAGTACCTAAGGCTACAAGAAAAGCTACAAAAATGATAAAGGTTTTATCTAAGAAATTCAGAGAAGAATCCTCCTCTACACCTATCAAAGGAAACCTTGCCATTACCGAAGAGGAATCAAAAGCTCAAGAGGCAACAATAACATTAAGTACAAAGTTGCCTAAGGGTAAAGTTCTGAAAAGAAAGAAACGAGACATTTCAAAGGCCCTACCGACTCCACCAACAAAGAGACCCAACACTAGAGCATCAGTTGCATCACCGAGTAAGAAACAAAAGAGTGTTACTACACCCAAGGTAACCAAGACCTATAAGAAATATACTCGGAGACTCATTTTGGCAAAAGAGTCGAGTGATACAGAATTTGATGATGCAAATAAATTTCAGATTGTGAAAAGCAAAAAGGTAAATATTCATAGTGTTGAAAATTTTTGTGCCAATCTTAAAGAATACGATGGATTTGCAGGATTTAGATATGTTAAGTATGAGACTAGGAATAATGATGAGAAGCAACAAATTGAAGAAGCTGTCATCTGTACACTTCTAAAGTTTTGACTAGCTCCATTAGAACTAGCAAAGTCACTTCCGAGTGAATTATACTTACATATTGATAATAGATGGAAATATGCAATGGACTCAGAGAGACAAATAAGAGAAAAAAGTCTAGTCCATCTATTTCCTGATATGTTTGTAGTAGAAATCAAGGAGCATTTGACCACATACAATTCTAAATTTCTTGTCAAACAGAGAGCCTTAAAATTGATGAATGGGCTATACATAGATGTGGAGAATGAGACAAAAGCCAAGTGGTAGGAGATCTTCAAACAAAAGGATGTCGGTGAACAATCTAAAATTGAAATTGTTGATATCACCGAGCAAGATCTAGATGTCACCGGGCAAGGTCCAAACCCGACTGACACTATTCAAATTGATGAAGATGTAATGGATGAAGCAGCACCGAAGTAGGAAATGATTGAATGCACTACCTATGCAAAACTTGTATCTAGTGAATCTATTTTAGAACAAGTTTAGCCTTATCCGCTGGTGAAGCCACCTGTCTCAACCGAAACTCCCAAGGACACAGAGCAAGGCACCGAAGGTACCAAATCTGAAGCAGCAGAAGATACAACCAAAGATCAGACATCTCAAGCACCATCAAGCACTGCAAATGTTACAACTGAGACCCCTAGCACCGAGACACCCAAGGACACTACAACGGCTATAGGAACTGACCAAAGTGTTGCATCTACCGAGCAACCTACCAAGGGTCAGCAAGCCTCACAAGCACTTGTCTTAGTGCAACCGACCAAAGTAAAAGAAAGGAAGGTGAGAAAGCATAGTTTCAAATTTGACTTGTCTAAACCGATAGTGTTTCCCAATGTAGACATCTCCAAATTGAAAGGGCAAGTACTCACTGAATTCGGTGAACTGTGCAAAGAAAAGGCCGAACAAGAGAAGCAACTAGCCATACAAAAGAAGAATAAAGTACTTCAAAAGGTTAAGACACTTCTAATAGAAATGCTACCTTCAGCAACAGTGTCAACCGATGCAGCCATCCATATTCAACTAGATGAACTCCTTACTCAAATAGAAACATCTGGAGTTGATGCATCTGAGTACTTAAGCAAGCTAAAGGATAAAGAGCTTACAACAAAAATGATTGAAGAGGTACAAAAAGCTCTTGCTATAGGAAAAGTAAAGCTTGTCAAATTAATTGCTGAGTTGTCCCCTCAACTCAAGCATATTCTTTATTTATTCCAGAAACTATGTACATTTTCCTTATTCATTAAAGATATCAAAAATAAAACTGATGCAATTGAGAAAGAGATCACTGATCTCTCAACTAAGTTGACCACCAAGCCTAATTCAGTTCATAATTTTTATACAAAGCTTCAACAACTCATGGCTCAACAGTTAGAACTCAGGAATGAAGAGCATAAAATCAGGATGGACATAATGACCCTTCAGACATTATTCCTTCTTCATCTCTCATCAGTATAGGAATAGATCAACAGAGCTACACGCCTATCAACTACACAAGAGGGAAGCACTCTTGATGGCTTAATATCACTCTTAGCTGATATTCAAGCACAAAATTCATTAATGGAAAGTGTAAAGGATTCACTCTCGGTCACCCTCACTAACGCCCCGACAAGGTATAAGTCTATTTTTGATCAGTTACCGCCTCCGGATGGAAATTAAGTTTTTGATGTTTGTCAAAAAGGGGGAGTAATATTATAATACTACATAGAGGAAAGTAATACCCGGCAAAGGGGAAGTAATACTATATTTGGAGAGTGATACAATTTTGGTAACACAGTTTTGAGTATTGTACACAAGGGGAGTATACCGAGTAGAATATACAGAGCATTCAGAGCACACAAGCACAGAACAGAACTGAACATGCAAAATTCAAAGTTATGTACAGAATAATGCTAAGGGGAGTATATCTGCATATACTATTTCATTGACTATTGTATATATTGTCAAGTGTAGTCATTTTGCAAGTATATAGTTTTTGAGTTATGACTTTGAAAGTAGTTTTTGTCAAACATCTCAACTAATGTCAAAAGGGGAGATTGTTACTACTTATCAAATTGCCATTAGTTTTATATTCAAAGTCATATTATATATTCTAGTCGGTTAGTATTACCAAATCATGTAGTCAATACACACAGAGAAGTCAGTATGAATAGTCTAGTCGGTTACAGAAGAAAGCAGTCACAGAGCACAATATTCACCGAGCTGTTTACCGAGTATTGTTTCATGGCTACCGATCAGTAAAGTTAACTCACCGAGTTGATATTCACCGAGTGAAATGTTTTACCAGATACATTGAACCTGGACATGCACATGAAAACGTGTTACAAGATCGAGGCACATCTAATTGTTATTACATTGGAAATTGCACTAGAAGATTATGTATGATTGCAAGGTCAATCTAACCAATGAAATATTTTGTTTAGTTATTCATTCAAGGAATCTTTTTGTAAAGATCAAAGCAATGAATTAGATCACCACTGTAAGAGATCTATTTATATAGCATGGGAAGAGAGAAATGTGTGTGTGTGTATGAAGGAATACTATTACAGAGACACAAAGAGGTCACCGAGAAGGTTATTAGTGAACAGTCGAAGAACAGAGTAAATAGAAGGGTTTACCGAGTTACAATATGGGTTACCGAGGTATGCTACAAGCTAGGTAATCTTATTCTGAGCACATAGAATCTACTATAACATTTCAGATGTAAAGTTGCAGATATTTGTAAAGTCTTATTGTAATATTTTGAAGTTGAAAGAGATACCTTTAACAAGGTAAAAGACTCTAACCAAGTCTATAAATTGTATATCCTCTAACCAGGTGTAGCATTTATATAGTGTTGTGAAATCCTTTAGTAAGGTAGATCTAACATATCTTGTTACTCCTAACAGGGTAAGCTATCAGAAATAGCTAAATGTAGCTCTAACCGAACAATCTTTATTATTGCAGTAGTGAAGTTGTGGGTGCCATCCCCACCGCAGTTTTTCTCTCTAACCAAGAGTTTCTATGTGACCAAAATATATTTGTTATGGAGTGAATCATGTATGATTGTTATCTATTTGTTTTAACTTTATTTTATGTTACTGCACTATTTTGTTTATGCATAATAGTAAGGTTATTATTGAAGAAAAGTTGGAGTACTGATTCACCCCTCCCCTCTCAGTACATTAGCTTTCCATATTGGGCCTAACATATTTTTCTATAGATCAATCATCAAGGTGGAAAGATTTTCTCCATATAGTTGAATTTACATAGAATCACTCATATCTAGATTTGAAGTTTTATATGACAAAAAATATAAAATGTCGTTTGGCTAGAATAGTTTGTATGTTGTGTTTCTATTGGGCTTGAAGTACTTTAATAATACCATGAATGATTAGATAATAAGATAAAGGATGAAAGATGTTTCAAATAGGGAAAAAATCCAAGAAAATTTGAAAAGATTGCTTAAAGCCACTCATAGGAGGAAATTTAATGGGAAAGATGATTTTTGTCGTCTTCCACATTCAAGGATTAGTCTCAATCATTGATCATCTAAAGTAGGTTGTTCATATCAATAGATGTAAAAATCTTTAAAAAATAATAGTTAATTGTTTTAACAATATATAATTAACTAGTTATCCACTAAATTTATTATATATGTTATAAAAAATAAATAACAAATAACAAATTTATTTAAATCTATAATTTTATTATCTTATATTAAAAATATAATTAATATTAGAAAAAACTAAGAAAATTAATTATAAGATAATTTAAAAACTTGTTATTATTTATCTATATATATTTTTGAAAAGTTAAATAATAATAGTATTAACAATTTTATAATATATATTAAAACTAATTAAGTAAATATTATATATAATTTTGATTTAATAAAAATTTAAATAGAAAACAAAAATTTATAAAATATAAAACATATATTATTTTAATCTATATTCATTATATATTAAATGTTATATTCACTATATATAGAAAAATATAAATAAGTATTAAATTTTTAAACTAAAAATAAAATTATAATTATAATTTTTCCATTGAATTAAAATTCACAATGGAATGGGCAATGTTGTTTTTATTTTTAAATCCTTTTCTACTTACATACAGAGACATTTATGTGTCCTTTCTCATATGAAAAGTCATGTTGCATTTCTGCACAGGTCAGAGAAAGTCCTCAAACGAAAGGTGAAAATGACCGGCAATGAAAACTGAGCGATCAAGATTTTTTTGATCGTCTTGCCTCCATTCTTGCATAAGTTGAATCATCGATTCACCAAGTTAGGCTGTTCCCATCAAATAAGGGAGCACCTTCAGTGTAATTAATTAATTTAAAAATAAAAAATACATTTGTTTGTTAAAATGAACATCCAAATTATTAAATGACATGAAGAGACAAGTAAATGATTAATAAGTTTGTTTGGGGTCAAATTTGGTTGATTGTCAACATATATAAGATCATAAATATATTGTAATTAACTTTATGTTGATTGTTGTATTTATTTTAAAAATGGTGAATTTAATAAAAATTTAAATAAAATTTTATATCTTGTATATGTTAACAATTAGCAAAATTTGACCTAGTCAATGATAAGTCGGTATATTGACACGTTTTTTAATCAGGACTCTTAGGTTTTTGGTATCTTTTGCATTGTATTGTGATAGTAAAATATTGTGAATCGACTATATGTAATCCATGTTTTAAAACTGAACTTAAGAAATCATGTTTGAACCTTGTCTGTTAATTCCTCCAGCCATGCCAATTTATTCCTACAGCCAAATGGTTTGTCCCTGTGATATGCGGATTATTTAGGATGATTTCATATATGAGTTAATGAATGTATTAGTTAAGTAAGATACATATGCATGTCCTTGTATATTGTTTCTATTTTAGTGCAGATAATAATTGATGTTGTGGTGGAGAATTTTCTTTCGCGCCTAAGGACTGGAGAATCACGTTCAGATAGCTGGAGGTCAAACTGAAGGAGATTCAAGTGAGCGCAATCTATGGAATAATTAGAGCAATTTTACTTCACCATGGGAGTTTAACTCTGGTGCATGTTTAATTTGCAAAATATCTCTTTGGCGTGCAAAGACTGTGGTTCAGTTTCAGATCCACAGTTCCTGCAGCCAAGCTCTCTATTATCCCCTTCATTTGATAGCTATCTGCCTCTTCTTCTAGGTGTAACTAGAGTTGTCCATTGTACTTTATCTTTTCTTTATAATAAGCTCTTCCTTGTTTTCTGAGTTAGACAGAATGGAAAGGGATTGAGCATAGTTTTTGTCGCGCATTCTGAATTTTCTCTTTTAAAATATGTAATCATCTTTCAGGAAGAAATGAATAAAAATATGTTATTCTGATCTATTAATAGTTCTTTGCTGAGAGTTTGATATCACTCATCCAAGGGGGGCCACTTGGTGAGTGATCCTCTGTTTATGATTAGTGAAGTTAGTTTTTACTTAGTTGCAGTAGAAGTTCATGACTGGATTGTTCCTGCAGCCCTTGGAAATAGATCCTTTGACTGCTCCTGCAGCCAAGGCAGAACGGTGTGATTCCTGTTATTTTCATTAGATATTTTCAACAGAGTTTTGTAAAGCTTTCATTTAGCCTTTTATGATTTCCATTCCTACCTTTCCTGCAGTAATTAAGAATAATCATTTAAGGAGCTTAAAGCATATATATTGCAGACCCATTTCAAGTTTTACATTCTTGTATTGACAACTAAATGAACACCTGCCATGAGAATAGTAAACTCTACCATATAAATGTCCAAACTTCAAATTGAGATTTCAATTAGAGGTATTATTATTTTCATTATAGTTGGGGTAGACATTTTTGGCGCCACTGTAGGGGATGGTGTCAAGCTAAGAGCCTTTTTTGATTATTTTAGTTTCTAGTTAATTGTTTGAATTTCATGAATCTGCATGCATAATAGAAGAAGAGATGCCAGAGGTAGATTTTTACCCACTCATACTACTCATGGAGAAGATAGTTTTCTAGAAATAAACCTTTTTTCTGAGCAATATCAAGTCCCACAAAATTTGAATCACCCTGAGTCTATATTTCCAGAAGGTAGTCTTCAGTTCCTTTTTGGTCCACAAGAAGAAGAATTGCCTATTGTAATAACCCCCACAAGTCCAATGCAAGGGAACCCACCTCCTATTGGAAATAATCCACCACCACCACCTAGTCCAACATTTGAGTTTCCCATCTCTGACCAACATGATAATGCTAACCTCAAGAACATTCCAGCATGTTCACTTCCTAAATTCTATGGGTTGGTCACAGAGGATCTAGATACATTTCTGTTTGAGTTTGATGTTCTCTGTAGGAGTTTTGACCATACTACAGATGCCCATAGACTCAAAATTTTTCCAGCCACTTTGAAGGAGTCATCCTTGCGATGGTTTATGACCTTGGGTAGTAGCACAATCAATACATGGGATGAGATGAAATGGTTGTTTCTTGCAAAATACAAAGATTATTGTAGAGGCACTGATCGTCATAGGGATGATATCTTTAGAATGACACAAACTGAAGATGAGAGCCTTGAGGATTATCTGGAAAGGTTTTTGTTTAGTATCAAGAAGTCCAAGCATAGTACTCTAAATGAAGATTCCCTCAAATTGATATTCTTGAGGGGTATCGGTGATGAATACACCGATTCCTTAGATCTAATGGGGGGAGGTGACATTACACAGTCTACTTGGGCTGAAATAGGACAAATTTGCAAGAAGTATTCCAGATCTACTTCTAAGAAGAATAGGAGATTTAAGCCAGGAGCACTATCATCATCATCTGGAAATGGAGTTTCTAGGTTGGAAATTAGTCATTTGTTAAAAGATTTCAAGGAGGATATTATAAACAATATGGCTACTCAGTTGGATACATTGGTAGCCAAGAAGAAGCATGAGGAAGTTGATGCATTTCTTGCCGAATTATGTCCTCATTGTAATCAACAGAAGAAAGATTGCAGATGTAAGATGGTTACAAATGTTGAAGTACCTGAGTTCAAACCAATTCAAGGGGAGGATGAACAAGTCTTCTATGTTGCTCAGAGAAGACCAAATTTTCAGAGACAAGGTATACCACCTGATCCACTTTCCTTTTCTGGTTATAGTGGTAATTCTTATGCACCAAATACCAATGGCAACCACAGTATTCTTAAAATTTTGGTAATTATCCACATTGGTATGGATCACAAGGACAAGGACAGCAATTTGCTAATCAAATTCCCTAGTGGCAGTAGCCACAGGGAAACTGGTATCCACCTCAGGGTACAGGGAACCAGTTTCAAGGGAATTGGCAACCTACCTCTCAATGGAGGGGAAATCCATCATGGTCCTCCCAATCTTCTAGATATTAGCCCCCTGCTCAGCAGCCACAACCTCCTGCTTTAATGCCACCTCTTGTAGCCACAACACCACCTCCCAAGCCAACACAACTGCCTACCCAACTGTTGCCTAATCCAAATATAAAATCTCAGCAACAACAACAAGCTTATTCAACTGATGCTAATTAATGCCCAGCCTATTCTTTATCACTAGATAATATTCACCTCCGATCTAGAACAACACTACCTAATCCCTCTCAGCCAATTATTACTTAGGTACAAGAAGAGCAGCCAATCTCTGATCCTAATGATGTAATACCTCAGAATCAAATATTACCACCATTTTCTCAAAGATTGAATGACAAAGAAGTCTCAACTGATCAACAACAAAGCTTTAATATTCTTGATCAACTGAAGCACATTTGTTTTAAAATTCCGTTGCTGCAAGCAATAAAGGATGTCCCAATATATGGTAAAGCATTAAGAGAGGCATGCCTAAAGAAACCTAGTAGAAAGAAAAAGGATCCACAAATAGTTCATGCTATGGGTCAATTGGCTGATATTATGTTAGGAAAAATTGCTATTCCAAAGTATTCTGATCTAGGTAGTCCTATTGTGAGTATAGTCATTAATGGTAGTCAAATAAAAAATGTTTTAGTTGATCTAGGGGCAGCCATTACTGTAATGACAAGGGAAGTAATGAAACATCTAGAGATAGATAGTTTAAGGGCTACACCCACAGTTTTTCAACTTGCTAATGGCTCTGCAGTAAGATCTGATGGTATGATAGAAGATATAGTGGTCATTCTAGATTCCTGGGAATATCCTGCAGACTTTATGATTTTATCCCCAAAAGCAACATTAAGGGGATATCCAGTCATTTTGGGAAGACCATGGCTTGCCACAGCTGATGCATAAATTGGGTGTAGATCAAGAGACATGACTATTTCAGATGGCAGTTCCACAAAAACATTGGCTTTGTATTCCCCTGCACAACCTCAGCTTGAGCAGCAACAGACTGTTTGGTCTATTTTGGGAGAGGAATCTAAAGAAATGGACTCTATTAATCACCTTATGATGATTAATCGAATGTCACTCATGCAGTTATATGATGAAGAATCAATCCTTTATAAAGTTCTAATAAATGAATTAATAGAAGATCAAGAATTGCAGGAATTGGTTCTGAATATTGCAGGATTGGATTTTCGTGCAGCCACTGATATCTTGCATACCTTGTTGCCGCAGGAATTGTCATATTCTCATGTTTCTGATATAAATCAGATTGATCTTACTATCAAGATAGAGGTTGAATTGAATAAATATTTGAACATCAATAAGAATATAGCAAATACTCAAAAGGATAGCCTGGTGGACTTACTAAAACTCAATAGAAATGCCTTTGCATGGGATTACAAGGATATAAATGGAATTGATCTAGCAATTTGTACTCATCACATTTACATAAAGGATGATTGTTGCCCCCTCAGACAACCTGAAAGAAGAGTCAATCCTCCCCTGAAGGAGATAGTTAAAGAAGAATTGCAGAAATTGTTGAAAGCTAGGTTTATCTATCCTATCTCTGATAGTCAATGGGTATCACCTTTGGTGATAGTTCCTAAAAAGGGAGGCAAATGGAGAGTATGTGTTGATTATAGAGCTTTGAACTTAGCCACAAGGAAGGATCATTTTCCACTATCATTTGTGGATCAGGTATTGGATTCTCTTACTAGTAAGAGATATTTTTCATTTCTGGATGGATTTAGTGGCTATAATCAGATACAAATAGCTCCTAAGGATCAGGAGAAAACAACATTTACTTGTCCATGGGGCACTTATGCATATTCTGTTCTTCCTTTTGGGTTGTGTAATGCTCCAACCACTTTTCAAAGGGCATTCATCAGTATTTTTTCTGGTATTTCTCAAGACATTATGAAAATTTACATGGATGACTTTACAACCTATGGTTCTGAATTTGATCAAGTATTGGGTAATCTGAAGAAAGTTTTGCAACAGTGTGAAGACTACAACTTGTCTCTAAATAGTGAAAAGTATTTCATTATGATGGAAGAAGGAATAGTCCTTGGTCATCATATATCTATACAAGGTATACAAGTGGATCCAACAAAGATTGAGGTTATTCAGCATATTAATGACCCTATGAAGCAGAAAGATGTAAGAAATTTTCTTGGCCATGCTGATACTACAGAAGGTTTATCAAAGATTTCAGCAAAATTGCAAGTCCCTTATATACACTGCTTACTAAAGATGCAGAATTTAGATGGACCTCAGCATGCTTTGACTCAAGCACTAGTTCTAAAAGGACCTAATTGGTCTCTACCATTCCAAATCCATACTGATGCATCTGATTATGCTATAGGAGCAGTGCTAGGACAAAAAATTGTCAAGTTGGAAAATGCAATATATTATATCAGCAAGAATTTGCAAGGACCTGAATTGAATTATACAGTTATTGAAAAGGAAATGCTAGCTGTCATATATGCCCTTAACAAGTTTAGACACTATATTACAGGGTATCCAATATTTGTGCATACAGATCATACTGCAATTAAATATCTCATGAATAAGCCATCCATCACCGGTAGACTGGCTCACTAGTTATTATTGATGCAGGAATTGGATATCACAGTTGTTGATAAGCCAAGGAAGTCTAATGTTTTCACAGATTATCTTTCACATCTTCAATTGTAGAAAGACTCTACAATGATAGATGACACTTTTCCAGATGAGCATTTGTTTCTCATATAGGCTCATACTCCTTGGTATGCTGATATTGCCAACTATTTAGCTGCAGCTAAGATGCCAATTTCTTTTTCTCCTAAGGAAAGAAGGTTGCTAGTTGAAAAAAGTTTTAACTTTTCATGGATTGTTGATTGTTTATTTTATACTAGACCTGATCAAGTCATGCAAAGATGTGTCAGAGAGGATGAAACATATGACATCTTGCATGCATGTCATGATGAGCCATGTGGAGGTCATTTTGCTGCCAAAAGGACAGCACTGAAAATACTCAATATTGGTTATTACTGGCCTACACTACACAAGGATGCAGCTTAGTACACAAGGAAGTGTGACAGATGTCAGCAAATGGGTAGACCTACAAAATCTGATGAGATGCCACTATATCCTCAAATATCTGTTACACCATTTGACAAATGGGGATTAGATTTTGTTGGCCCCATTGATCCACCTTCTAATGGCAAATCTTATATCTTGGTATGTACAAATTATGTGACAAAATGGGTAGAAGCTAGAGCTATGCAACATGCAAGAGACAATAAGGTAGCTAAATTTCTCTATAAAGAAATATTTACAAAGTATAGAGTACTCAGGGAAATTGTCTCAGATCAGGGGCCTCAATTTACATCCACATTGATAAAATTTTTGGTCAATGAATACAATATAAGACATAGAAAATCTACTCCATATCATCCACAGTCTAATGGCCAAGTAGAAGTTACCAATAGAGAGCTTGAGGCTATTCTTACAAAAATAGTATCTATCCATAAGAAAGATTGGTCTAATCGGCTTTCAGAGGCAATTTGGGCATATAGAACAACATGGAAAACACCAATTGGATTCACACCTTTTGAGATGGTTTATGGCAAAACAACAATGATGCCTATTGAATTTGAGCATAAAACCTTGAGAACAGCTCTACAACTAAATATGACATTGTCTGAAGCACAGAAGGAATGCATTCAGCAGTTAAATGCTCTAGATGAATGGAGAAAGATAGTTGTTCAACAGACAGAGTTGATTCAAAACCAAAGAGCCAGATGGCATGATAAATATATCAGAAAAAAGAAATTCAAATTTGATGACTAGGCACTCTTGTATGATTCCAGGATACTATGGGAAAACTCCAAACAAGGTGGTTGGGTCCTTATGAGGTAGAAAAAGTTTTTCACAATGGAGCAGTTTGGTTGTCCATAATAGATCCTATTCGATTTAAACTCTTAGTGAATGGACACTAACTACGACTTTATCACAAGCAAACTACTAGAGAAGAGTTCCTACAGCAGTTTACTCCTCAAAATGAAATACAAGTTCCTGCAGCAACTGTCAATGCTTCGGTATCAATTCATGAGCTTCCTGTTGCATTTGAGTGTGTTGATAAAGGTGACATTCCTGCAGCCTCTGCAGTGAACTTATTCACTGTATCATAATAAAATATTTCCATGAGGAATATTGTTCTCCATAAATAAAATTCCATCCACTACACTCCATCCCACTTTCTTACCTATCACTTCATTTCATTTCGCCATCATTTTCGCCCAATTGCAGGTATGTGTATATTGTACTTTATTTTGATTATGCATTTATTAGGTCATTATGATTTTAATTCTGTTTTAATCTACTCCAAACTCGAAATCTCGTCAGCCTGTGTGGACACATGCTAGGTTAAGTTGGGGGGGGTACTTTATGGTCCTTTTTCCCAGTAAGATTTATTGTCCCGAACTGATTTCCTAACTGACATTATTTATAATGATTATTATTTCACGCGAGTGAATAATAAGTTCTACTGCCAAATTTAAGGTATGTAGATTTTAGCTTTTGTGAATCTGTCAAACATTTTAGTGAAGCTCCGGAATTATCAAAGTAAAAGATGGGTGGTGATCTGATTCGCCATGAACCAACTATCCATGAAGGGTTGCTGCAGGATGTTGTCTATGTGCATTATCTCCAAAACCATGATTGGCTGGATTATTTCTTGAGAATCAGGGATTTCAATGACGAAATAGCTGCGGAATTAATGCATTCTTTTGATGAAGGAGAAGTTATAGTTAAGGAGTTGAGGGTAATTGCTACAGAGCAGCGAATTGCAGAGGTCACAGGGTTGCTGTAGGAAGGAGAACTCTTCCAGAATTGAAGGATGCAAGGAGTGCCAGGGCAGAGTTCACAATTCCTACTAACAGACCCTTAAAGGTGGATAGGCAGGGGACTAGAAGGGTTTCTTTGCCAATACATTGGCCTCAAGTAGCTCTATATATTATGAAATATAGTACCTATGAAGGATGGTATTCAAATCTCCATTCGCCTCACTTCAAGTTACTTAGTCATCTGCGTCATGACCGACGAGTTAATGTCCCAAATTTCTTGTATCATCTCATTTCTATAAGTGCTAAGGAGACAAAAATATGGAAATCGCTCTGTTAGCCATCATGGACTGGTGAAGTTGTTGGTACAACAGTCTCTGAGAGATGTTTCACAAATGGAATGGGGTGTGTTTGAAGATATTATGCAATTTAGGGTAGATGAAGCCCCTATTGAAAATAATCTGTCAGTTCAAGAAGAGAGTTCTAGAAGGTCTTTCTGGTGAAGATGAGGGTTTGCTGGTTGTTGAAGGAGATGCAATTATTTTAGAAGAAAATATTGAAGCAGAGTCAATTGAAAGACAACCCTCTACCTCTCTTCAAAGAGGTTCACCTATTTTGTAGAGGAAAGGAAAAGAATTGGAAAAGGAGGAGTCAGATGAAGAATTTGTTATCCGGGCGTAGGAAGTGCATAACCCTCCTGCAGCCAAGAGGCGTCAAACAAAAATAAAAAGACCTGTGTCTATTTCAAAAGTGTATGTGAGGAGAACAAGAAGGAGGACATAGAAGACTCAACCAGTGAGTAATCCAGTAGAGGTGATTGCAATAGAAACTTCAGAAGAAAAAGATGTTGTAGAGAAGGAAATTCAAGAAAACCCTGCAGAAGAGGAAATCCAAGAAGAAATTCAGGAAGAAGTTGTAATGGATAAGCTTTCAAATCTGGCTTCAGTTGCATTACAATGTGAGGAGATTATTAATGATGTTCCACAACAACCTAAAGAAAATGTGAGAGATATGCCAATCCAGAATGAGGAAGTTATTGTAGAAATCCCACGGTCTAAGGTAGGACCCATAAGAACTCCTTCATCCCTAACTAGTTTATCAATTGCTTTAACATTCTTCAGGCAATGGGAAATAGAGAAGGATAGGTTGCAAGGGATAATTAATAAGTAGCAAAAAGAGATTGAGAAAAAGATAATAGAATTAAAGAATTGGAGACTAAGGTATAAGAGATTTATGGTATGGTTCCTGAGATAATGTAGTGTAGGGCTCCCCCAAGAATTTATGCAGTGCACTTGAAAGAACGGTATCTGAATTTCAGATTAAACTGCATAGTAAGGGATCTCAATCCATCCTTGAAAACACCTAAGGAATCCTATCATGCTTATCAAACCTCCCCACATTCTGTAAGGAATTTGTTATGTGAATTATATCTACATAATTATGTTGTACCCTAGGATAGAGAATGAAATCCTTTATTGTACATTGGGGATATCCATCTCAGAGCTCTAATGTCTTAGATACAAAATGAAATGATTATAGGACCACAAGCCAGGGAGTTTGAAAAATTGGAACTTGACTGTCCATTGCCATTGAGGAGGGAAACAGAAGCACCCAGGGTTCTGTATTATGATTGACAAAAGTTGCTAATAAGAGATGATGTTAGTAAGATAGTACTTCCAATTAGAGAGGAAGTTTATCAAGCGTATGAGAAATTGGTTCATACCCACAGAACAACAACACTAGAAGGAATAACTCAACATTGGAATCATCTACCAGATCATTTAAAACTGGGAGAACCCTACTCATTATAGAATTTTCATGCAGCTATACAGAGATCGTCCAAGTACATACAGCTAGGCAGGGAGAAATCCAATAATTGGTTGCCATTAATCTTTCAGCCTCTTATCCTTATGTGGCCACTTTTGGCATGCCAACCAACAGAACATAATTATGATGCAGAAGTGGAAGAAACAACTAGATGGTCCAGGTTGGAGAAGATGAAGGGATTTTATTGGAATTTGCCTTCCAAGGGAACTGGACAGGACACTGTTGGTGATTTCAGAGTTTCAGCAAAAATCAGAAATTTTCCTTTTGTTGCAGGAGCAACAAACCTTTAAAGTTGGGGGGCATGATAAGTCAGTGTATTGACATGTTTTTTTATTAGGACTCTTAGGTTTTTTATATCTTTTGGGTTGCATTGTGATAGTAAAATATTGTGAATCGACTATATGTAATCCATGTTTTAAAACTGAACTTAAGAAATCATGTTTGAACCTTGTCTGTTAATTCCTCCAGCCATGCCAATTTATTCCTACAGCCAAATGGTTTGTCCCTGTGATATGCGGATTATTTAGGATGATTTCATATATGAATTAATGAATGTATTAGTTAAGTAAGATACATATGCATGTCCTTGTATATTGTTTCACTTTTAGTGTAGATAATAATTGATGTTGCGGTAGAGAATTTTCTTTCGCGCCTAAGGACTAGAGAGTCACGTTCAGATAGCTAGAGGTCAAACTGAAGGAGATTCAAGCGAGTGCAATCTATGGCATAATCGGAGCAGTTGTACTTCACCATGGGAGTTTAACTCCGGTGCATGTTTAATTTGCAAAATATCTCTTTGGCATGCAAAGACTGTGGTTCAGTTTCAGATCCACAGTTCCTATAGCCAAGCTCTCTGTTATCCCCTTCATCTGACAGCTATCTGCCTCTTCTTCTTGGCGTAACTAGAGTTGTCCATTGTAGTTTATCTTTTCTTTATAATAAGCTCTTCCTTCTTTTCCAAGTTAGACAGAATGGAAAGGGATTGAGCAGAGTTTTTGTCACACATTCTGAATTTTCTCTTTTAGAATATGTAATCATCTTTCAGGAAGAAATGAATAAAAATATGTTATTCTGATCTATTAATAGTTCTTTGCTGAGAGTTTGATATCACTCATCCAAGGGTGCCCACTTGGTGAGTGATCCTGTGTTTATGATTATTGAAGTTAGTTTTTACTTAGTTGCAGTAGAAGTTCATGACTGGATTGTTCCTACAGCCACTAGAAATAGATCCTTTGATTGTTCCTGCAGCCAAGGCAGAACGATGTGATTCCTGTTATTTTCATTAGATCTTTTCAGCAGAGTTTTGTAAATCTTTCATTTAGCCTTTTATGATTTCCATTCCTACCTTTCCTACAATAATTAAGAATAATCATTTAAGGAGCTTAGTGCATATATATTGCAGACCTATTTCAAGTTTTACGTTCCTGGATTGACAACTAACTGAACACCAGCCATGAGAATAGTAAACTCTACCATATGAATGTCCAAACTTCAGATTGAGATTTCAATTAGAGGTATTATTATTGTCATTATAGTTGGGGTAGACAGTCAACACCTTAGTCAAAATTTTATATATCTTATAATAAAAGAGAATCATCTCTAAAATAAATGTTCTTCTAAAATATCATATGTGAAAACAACCACTAATAAAACCAAACCAAATGATATATAGGATTTGGTCAACTTAGTTATATATATAACTATTGTCCAAGCATAAATCTGATGTTTAGTTGTAATAGAGGAGTAATAGTCATTTATTTAGTTATTTTTATTTGTGTGACTAATTATTTAGTTGTGTTCCTTACCTGATGACCAAATTACTCATTTATTTAGTCATTTATAGTTGTGTTGTAAAAAATGATCAAAATTTGGTCATTTTTACTTGTCGTGACTAAAAGTTTTAGTCACCTGGTCATTTATTTGCCATATTTCTACTAGTGATGATTTGCAGTTTTTAACTGCAAGTCGGACTTTAAAGTTTGGCTTGCAGGGTAGTTAAGCTTGTGGTTTAACTGCACATTGCAATCTTGTCAAGTTTAAACTGCAGGTCAGGCTTTAAAGTCTGACCTGCAGGGGTTTATAATGTGCAGATCAAACTTTAAAGTCTAACCTGCATGGCGCACTTTGCATTAATTATTTATTAATAACCTTTTTGTTAAGGTTTTAAATTAGGTTTTGGATCATTTTTAATTTGTTTTGAGTCGATTTTCTTTAGTTTTCCCTTTTCTCTTCTTCCAAGCTCGACGTTTTTTGGATTTTTCTCCTGTGAAAGCTTGTTCAAGGCATGGTGAGCCAATTTTCTCCCTCTTTTCTATCTTCAGGTGTTTTTTTCGTATTTTTCTTCTGTTTGTGTTTGTTTTTCAATAATTAGGGTTTTTGTTTTTCTTGTTTGTTTAGCGTATGTCAGATTTTGAAATCCAAATACCCTATAGTTTGTTTTTTCCCAAATTTATATCTTCTTGCAAGTCAGATTTTGAAATCCGACATGCGGGAGTTGTTTTGACTATGATCTTCACATCGAACTTTAAAGTTCGATGCGAAGAAGTTGAGTTTTTCCCTCAATTGACATGTCAAACTTTAAAGTCCAACTTGTCAAATCCTTTGCTCTTCCTTGACTGGTAGGTCAGACTTTAAAGTTTGACATGTTAGTTGACTCACCTTTCCCTTGGCTGCACATCAGACTTTAAAGTCTGATGTGCAAACCACATGTTTTTCCCTGGCTGTAGGTTGGACTTTAAAGTCTGACATGGAGTTGCCTTTGCAAATTTTTCCACTTGCAGGTTGGACTTTAAAGTTTGACCTATGTATGATGTTTGCGTTGCTTGTAAATCAAACTTTAAAGTTCGAGCTGCAAAGTTGTTCTTCCCACTTGCACATCAGACTTTAAAGTTCGATATGCAACTCATGATTTTTTTCTCTTGCACATCAGACTTTAAATTCCAATGTGCGAGTATTGGTCTTCTAATTTGCAAATTGGACTTTAAAGTCCGACCCGTGAGTTTTTGTCTAGTTTTTCCCCAAATATTTTTTGGCTTCGGATTCTTGTTCCAATTGATGAAGTTTTCCCTTCTGATGTTGATAATCTTAGAGTAATTGGGTCTTTACTTGATTAATTAAACAATATTTGTTTAATTCTTTAAGTTCCTTATTATCTTTTTACACTTAAGCTAACATTAGGTGCATAATAATTCATTCTTTTATTAATTATTATTTGCAAGCCTAGGGTTTCCCTTTTTAGGGTTTCTTGACCTATTAGAGGTTAAATTTTCTTTTCATTGTATTATTATCACAATACATTTTTGGTGAATATCGAGCTCTCATCTTTTGTGCATATTTTCCTGTGTTTTTTGTTTTTCAGATTATTTTGCTTCCTTGCTTCTCATTGTAACTGATTATTCAGCTTGTAGAAGATCTTCAGGCTCTTGTGGGGTTGTATTTCTCAACTCTCACATGGTATCAAATCTCAGATCTGCAACTATTTGTTCTTGTTTTTGAGAATTTTTGCATTGGAAGCAAATCTCGGGTTTCAGGAAGTTTTTTTGTACTTAGGGATATGCCTCTCTTTCTGAGAACTTTGGGCCTAAACTAAAACTTGCCTAGTTTTGACTCTGAGCATCTTGCGGTAATTTTTCTCCAAAACCAGGTCGTACAGCCCTAGCACGCAAATCAAGAAAAAAATCAAAAAAATTTTGCCTTTTTAAGGCATGCAGGCCGAATTTTTTATTTTAAAAAAAAATCTTCAAAAAAAAAAATCAAAAATAAAAAAGGCATCGAAAAAAAAGGAGGGTTTCAAAATTTTTTTTGGGGATTTGTTTTTTGTAGGATACTAGACCTAACAGTCCGACCAACATACGGCCCCTACCGGACCTGTCAATCTGGCCCCTAGCCTCTTGCCAACCCCGTCTTCTATCCGCCGCTGGCTTCCACAGTCCCTATGGCCACCTCGGCCGCCGCCCAGCCTGCTCCGCTCGGACAGCTCTGCCACCACCCAAACAGCTCCGCTCAGCCCGACCTCCTCCTCCAGCGCCCGCCACTTCATTTCTCCTCCCCGGAGAGCCGCTAGAGTGTCATCGGAGCACCACCAGAGCACTGCTCGTGCGCCACCTCCTCTTGGCTCCTCCACCGGACCACCACCCTCTTACCTTTTTAGGGGGGGGTTCATTTTTTGGTCATATCTTGAGCATCCAGATTCATTTTTTGGAAAACAAATAGGCGTTAGAAAGCTTGTTCCGAATCGGACCTAGTGGTGTTGGATTTTTTTTCCAAATCTACTATTTTATTGTACTTTTTTTCAGTCAAAGTTGGGACTCTTTTCTGCACTTCTGGGGCCGTAGAATGGGCAAACGGACTCCATTTTTCAAAAATGAATAGTCATTGGAAAGCTCTCAGCATGCTCTATTCATATTTGTGATCTATTTTCTGATAACTTTCATCAGGTACATGAGATATTAGTTTGAAGTTTTTTTTTCCTTATGCGCTACTTCCTTCTCAACAGTATGTACTAGGGTTTGGGTTTATCTATTGTGGGGGGGTATTTTTTTTCTTTCTTTCTGTCATTTATATTAGAAATCAAGAATACCAAAACTCTCAAAACAAACAAACCCTTTTGCATCTACTGTTTATTCTGAAAGATCACATAATAAAAAAACCAACAAGTAGGTGCAGAGTTTTGTTTTCATGGCAGATCCTTCAGTTGAGTTGTTGACTTCACACAACTATCACACCTGTAAGCCACACATCATGAGGCTTCTCCAGGCATGAGGGTTGTGGTCTTGTTTGGATGAGGTTCAGCCTGTATTGCAGCGTCCTTATGAGCTTCTTCAACACAGGAACAAGATGGATAAGGCCATGGGTTTGCTCTCCTTGCATGTCTCTGATAGTCTTTTGTTTCACCATGATGAGTTTCTCACTCCTCGGGCTATGTGGTTGAAGTTTGAGACTCTCTTTGGGAGGGTCAATGAGATTCAGGCATTGCAGATTGAGGTAGATTTGGTTTCCTTGTCACTTGATTCCTTTCCCACCATTGAGGATTTTTTAATAGGTTCAAGACTACCAGATATGCTCTTCAAGGATGTGGCAAGATCAAGACAGACACAGAGTGTATTCACTTGATTCTTTCGAAGCTTCGGGGTCATTGTCAGTTTTTTGCCTCTGCTTTCTACTCCACCATGGATGGCTTGGGTGCTCGTTTCAATATGCCTACCTTTGATGTCTTTTGTGAGCATTTCTCTCATGAGCAGTCTCATCTTTCTCAGTTGGATAAGCTCTCAGGCTCCAAGAACAAAGCATTGGTTGCTCAGTCCTCTAAGGAGAGGCAAAAGAAGAAACCAAAGCCCAAGAAGAATTCTACACGTAGTGAGTCTTCCTCCAAGCCACCTCCTAAGTCTGATTCTAAACCTCCATTTCCTCCAAAACAAGGGAAATCTTCACAGTTTGGTGAGTCTTCCTCCAAGACTAAGAAGAAATCAAGAGACACTTGCAGTTTTTGTGGCCAAGAAGGACATCCAATTTCCAGGTGTTGGAAATGAATAGAGGCTTTAGAGGAAGCCATGCAATAGCATCACATCTCCTCACCTCAGGCGTCTTCTCCTTTCGCAAGGAAAGGTCATGCTCTCACTACTCAAGCTTCGACCTATGGGTCTGCATGGATACTAGATTCTGGTGCTTCTCACCATATGACTCACACTCAGTAGTTGGTTACTTCTCTTGCCTCTTGTGGTACTTCACAGATTGCAATGGGTGACTCAGTTCAACTTTCAGTCTTGGGTTCAGGTTTTGTCTCATTGGATGGGGGTACTCTACAGGATGTTCTGGTTGTCCCTGACATCTCGACGAACCTCCTATCCATTTATCAGATTTGCCACTTTGGCTTTGGTAAGACAATTGAGTTCTCACTGCATGATATGGTTATTCGGGACCTCCATGACTCTGATTTAGTTGTTGCTATTGGGAGTGTTGATATTGCATCATGTCTGTATAGATTTGATGGATTTGAGCCCTCTGAGGGTGCAAGTTCCTCTCTTATAGCACATGCAGATTATGTGAGTAAGCTTTAGCATGAGCACTTGGGCCATGTCAATTACAGATATCTTCAGCAAATGAGTACACAGGCACTTGTTCTTGGGCTCCCACAGATTTCCTACACTGATTATGTTTGTCATGGTTGTGTGCTTGGCAAGCATCACAGAGATCCCTTTCCGAAGGGAAGAGCCTCTCGTGCTTTGGCACCCTTGGAGTTGATTCATAGTGATCTCATGTCATTTCCCACTCCTTCTTCTGGGGCCAAGTATGTACTCACTTTTATTGATGACTTCTCTAGATGCACATGGGTGTACTTTCTTAAGTACAAGTCTGATGTGTTTGATTCATTTTGAATCTTCAAGACATCTGTAGAGAAGCAGTTTGGTTGTTCTATTCAGCGGATACGTACTAATAATGGGGGGAGTATGTGAATCAGGATTTCAGAGATTTTTGCACTGAGCATGGTTTGCACCATCATTTTACTGTTCCCTACACCCCTCAGTAGAATGGTGTCACTGAACGCAAGAACAAAACTTTACGGGAGATGGCGAATGGTATGATTCAGTCTAGGTCCATGGATTCATCTTTTTGGGCTGAGGCAGTCAATTGTGCCAACTATATTCAGAATCGGATGCCTCACAAGGCTATTCAACATATGAGTCCTGAGGAGGCTTGGTCTCATGACAAGCCTGATGTTTCCTTTTTCTGAGTATTTGGTAGTGAGGCATGGGCTTTTATCCCTTATGCATAGAGGAAATCTATGGAGCGGAAGAGCCGACCTCTCATTTTTGTTGGCTACTATGAGGATGTTAAGGTGTACAGGTTGTTTGATCTTGATTCCAGAGAGGTCCTATTTCGACAGGATGTTCAGTTTGATGAGCGCCTTCCCATAGTGGATACCCTGACTCCAGTGTCTACTCCTCTGCCTACTCCGACCACTACATCTCTTCAGGATCTTTTTGAGGATTATTCTAATGATGGTGTTGATGATCTACCATCCTTGCCTCCACCTACTCCACCTCAGATGCCCAAGTGGGCTCGCCTTACTGTTGAGGCGGCAGGTTCTATGGCTGGTGATCCTTTAGATACTCATCGCACCCGTTCTCATACTGTGGGTTCTAGTCTTTTGAGTCATGCTATTTCAGATGATCCTCAGAAGTTTTTAGAGGCTACAGGACACCCTGAGTGGGATTATGATATGGAAGAGGAGTATTCTTCTTTGATGAGGAATTATACTTGGGATCTCTGTCCTCTTCCTAAGGGAAGAAAGATGGTTAGGTGCCACTGGTTGCATCGCACTAAGTATGTTGCTGATAGTTCCATTGATAAGTACAAAGCACATCTTGTTGCGAAGGGTTTTTCATAGGTTGAGGGTATTGAATACTTCGAGACATTTTCTCCTGTCGCCAAGATGAACTCCATTCGCTTTGTACTATCTCTTGTAGCTTCTCGGGGATGGCCTATTTTTAGATGGATGTGAAGAGTGCCTTCTTGCATGGGGACCTATAGGAGAAAATCTACATGAAGCAACCTCAGGGATTTGTGCAGTATAGTTCTTTGGTTTGCAGACTTCAACGTTCATTGTATGGTCTCAAACAGGCCTCTCAAGCTTGGTATGAGAAGATGGATTCTTTCTTGCTCTCCACTGGTTTCACCCGCAGTCATTCTGATCACACTGTGTATATTTATCTTCTTGAGGGTGACACCCTGATTCTTGTGCTATATGTTGATGATCTCCTCATCACAGGTAGCTCATCCTCTATGATTCAGCATATTCAGCGAGCCTTGATGGACCAATTTGAGATGACAGATCTCGGTCTTCTACACTTTTTCCTTGGTCTTCAGGTGATTCAGTGTTCTGATGGGATCTATATTTACTAGCAGAAGTATTCTCTTGACATGCTTCAGTGCTTTGGCATGCTTGATTGTAAGCCTTCTCCCACTCCTTTTCAGTCAGTGGTTGTTTTGATTACTGCTTGTCCCACTCCTTCAGTAGATTCTACACTTTATAGGCAGTTGGTTGGCAGATTGTTGTACCTGACTCACACTCATCCTGATATTTCCTCTACGGTTGGCCTTGTCTCTCGACTCTCCCATGATCCTCATGAGAGTCACGAGCAAGCTGCCAAACATATTTTGTTGTACATTTAGGGCTCTAGTTCTCATGGCATTCACTATACATCAGGGGACCCTCACATTGTTGGCTACACTAACTCAGATTGGGCTAGTGATGTCACTAATCGAAAGTTTACTTCTGGCTTTGTTTTCTGTCTTGGCTCTAGTCCTATCACATGGTCTTGCAAGAAGCAGACTGCTCATGCATTATAATCTACAAAGGCTGAGTATCAAACTATTGTGCTCGCCAGTCAGGAGATCTTATGGCTTCAATAGTTGATGACTGAGTTTGGTTTTCCTCCTGATAGTCCCACTATTCTTTGGTGTGACAATCAAAGTGCTATTCATATTTCCCACAACCCGGTAGAGAATTAGTGGACAAAGCACATTGAGCTTCAAATGCATTTCATCCGCCAGTTGATTCAGGATGGTTCTCTCATTCTGGAGTACATTCCCACTGTCGAGTAGGTTGCAGACATCTTCACAAAACCTTTTGCATTGTCGCGCTATCTTCAGTTGCGCTCTATGCTTAGGGTGAAGGAAGTTGTCCTTGGGGGGTCTTTATGAGGCCTGCCTTCCTTCTTCTTCTTTCAGCATGTTCTTTTATCTCTTTTTGGAGAGGATTTTTTTCCCACTAGGTTTTCTCCTTTTTCTCCGTTTCATAGAGATTTCATTGTATTTGGGTACCTAATCAGGCCTTGTTGTCGGGACCCATCTTTCCTGCTTTCAGTAGTTGTTCTAGGTTTTAGCTTCTCCCTAAGTCTAGCTTAAGGGGGGGTGTTAGAGTAATTGGGTCTTTACTTGATTAATTAAACAATATTTGTTTAATTCTTTAAGTTCCCTATTATCTTTTTACACTTAAGCTAACATTAGGTGCATAATAATTAATTCTTTTATTAATTATTATGTGCAAGCCTAGGTTTTCCCTTTTTAGGGTTTCTTGACCTATTAGAGGTTAAATTTGTTTTTCATTGTATTATTATCACAATACATTTTTGGTGAATATTGAGCTCTCATCTTTTGACCATATTTTCTTGTGTTTTTTGTTCTTCAGATTATTTTGCTTCTTTGCTTCTCCTCGTAATAGATTATTCAGCTTGTAGAATGTCTTCAGGCTCCTATGGGGTTGTATTTCTCAACTCTCATAGATAATATTTAAAATACTAATGATTGGTATTGAATGCAGTACTTTGTGAATGTCTAATCCTTCTCAAGGCAAATCAAATCCTTCTTCAAGTCAGTTAGAACCTTCACCAAGCAAGCCGCCTGCAAAGAAAATGAAGTACAAGTATGATAAATACTTGAATCTGTTCCTAGAAAGCTCAGTTGAATCAAATGTGAAGGAAATCAGGGACACTAAGATTGGTCATGTGGACATGCAAGAATTTATTTTCCTAAATACTCATTGGGCAGAAAATGGACTTCTCATTAAATGCATTTGATAAACTTCTTGAGATACAGGTTAGTTTTGAGGTTCTTGCCTCAATGTTTCTTGCCTCAATGTTGAAAGATGGAAGAAAGAAGTATGTGAAAGTTGGAGATTCATTTTCTAGAGTTCACGCCATCACTAGTTCTACCACAATGTTGAAAAAAGCCGAGATGGAAGTTGTTTTGGCTCAGTTCGAAGAATTCAAGAAAATCAATGAGGAGAAAGATGAATAAAGTGTCCCCATTGACACTATCTTTTTCATGTAGTTGCATTCCTAGTTATTGCAAATTTTCTTGCAGTTGTAGTCAAGTGGGACTGTGCAGTTGATTTACTCAACTGTGCCCACATTTTTCTCAACTTATTTTCCTATATAAGAAGGACCTCATTTTTACATATTTATCTTTTATTATGCTTAGGAAAACTCTGCCAAATTTTTGTCTCAACAAAGACTTTGTGATTTTTGATGTAAAAATTGATTCAAGAGAAATAAGATAGCAATCCGCTAGTTCTCAACTTTGAGTGAGTCGAAGATTGTGATTATGATTGGAATAATTTTTATGTCTATGTTCTCATAATCATTTCTTATCCACTTGAATCTTTTTGGTGAAATTGTGAATACTAATGAAAGAGCTTTCTAATTGTGTAAAGTAGACTTTGTGCTATCTACATATTTGGGAAATCTTCTAACAGTTAAGTGATTATATAGGAATATTTGTATTGCTACCAATTACTTGTAATTTTAGGAATCTTTGATCACATCTTGGAGACTTTGAGCTACAAGTTGTGATTAAAGTAGTTGAACTCACGTAAGACTTTGAGCTTACATGATTTTCTAGATATTAAGAATCTTTGTTAAGAAGTTCTATTTAATTGTTAAGTTTATTGAGTTATAATAAGTACCACCAAGTGAAGGGAAAATACATTAATTCTGAAAGAAGAGAATTGCATGCCCTAAGCTTACACCCAAATTTTGTTTTGTATAAGTTGTTGAGATACTAAGAATTCCAATAGGGAACCTCCTCTTGATGAGAGGAAATACTTTGTCTTATCATAGTTGTGTGTGAAATATATATTTTGTCATTGGTAGGTTGTTGACAAAATATTCACCCAACAAGTTGGTTAAAGAATATTTATAGAACTAGTTCATCAACAAATATGTAGCATAGATCATGTGGTTTCATCTCAAGGAATAGTGCTACAATATCACTAATCAAATGTCCATCAGTATGACTCCTTTTATAGCTAGTTATAAGTTTGAATTACTATCAGATAATAAAATTTATGATTTTTTTCATTTGACTTACCTTAGAAGGGATATAGGATACCATATTAGATCACAATTGAGTTATCATCATTTGATATTTAAGTGAAATTTATCTTAGTTCTTTAAGCCATTATTGATAGATGAGATAAGAAGTTGAGGAACAAAATAGTCAAAAAAATACTTGATTTATTGGAGGAACCTAGAGGTTGTGACATGAGAGGGACTATATATTCTTAAGCACCAAATTTTATATTGCTTGTATTATTTTTTTTGATAATAGATGACTTTTAATGTCCATGTTAATTAATTATATTATGTGGACCCTATCTTGATTTTCCCAATAGGAATGTAAAAGTATTTTAATAGAAGGCCAAACTTTAGTAGCAACTAGTAAAATTATAATAACTAGTATATGAAAGGGGGTTTCCATAAAAGGATGTTATAACCTCAAAGAAAATTGACTTGATAAAAATCAATTAATGATGAGTTACAAGTTAGTATTGATGACAAGGTGGGGGCTAGTCTAGGGAAAGTATCTCATTAATACTCCAATTACTATCTTCAAGTGGGAAAGTTGATTGTTTAATATTTGTGCCTTGTTGGTGCTAAAGATTAAGGATCTCAGTTGCATTTAACATATCTAACAATTTATTTCATCTTAAATTTTTCATATATTAAGCCTTGTGTTTAGATATAGGATTTGAGAGTGAAAACTCTTATGCTTTGGAGATAAGAGGTGCAACCTATTGATTTTCTAGAGGTTGGAGGATGAAAACCCTTTGGGTAATTGAGGGAAATCTCACAATGAGGTTTTAATTACATATTTCAAATCCTTTTTTTGATTTAGCATATATTTAGGTATTTAGTATTTGTAACAAGTTTTATCTTTTTCAAGACTCGACATATTGTGGAAGCATATTTTTATAATCACTAAAGAAACTTATATTGTAGAGTAATCTTTACCAATATTTGTGTGTTATTATTTGAAGCCTCAACATATGTATAATTTTCAAAAATAACAATTCTCGTAAATATGTAACGGTGAGAATCCCAATCAATCACATGTTCTCACCCTTCATAGATTTAGGTGATAAAAAAGTGGCAAATTATAATATTTGCTCACCATGTGCTCTGACCTTGTCCTCATAGGGTCTTCGTGATGAGAAAGTGGTGAATATTATATTAAAATTGGTTGAGGCTTTACATAAATACCATTTTTAATGGATCCAGTGATATGTTATGACAAGAGGGGAGAAACCTCAAGCAAAAGATGACATTAAATAGCTCTATCATAGGGAGAGATAAGTGAAATCCCCCACATTTGAGGATTTCAATTCAATACCCCACACAATTAGTTTCTTTTTTGATACAGAGATTTCAAATGGCTCTCTTAAAACAAGCAATACAAAAATAAATGATAGGAGGATAAGTGACAACTCTAGTCATGGGTTGGTCAAGAATATTGTAAAAAATAAATCACATATCATACCCAAGCTGATGGTTAATATTTGAAGTTGAGATTTTTGTCAAGGGGAGGATGACTTGAACAATTTTGGAGGAACAATGGAGTAGATCAAGGAGCTCAAGTCACTACAATACAACAAATCCATGATTCTTCTGTTAAAGGAGGTGATGGTTATCCCTATTCTTGGAGGATATGGATAGATGGTCATTTGCTAGGATAATGACAAGATAGAGAGTGCCCATAAATAAATGACACCAAGATTCTCGTAATGTCAAAACCATAGAGATGGAAGATCCAAATACATCAACCCAATAACTTGCATGTGAAGCCTACTTTGGTGTGTGTAATAACTCACAAACCAATTTTTTTTCACAATTGTTTAATCTATGTGGGTTATTTACAATGCATATTGTAAGAGAATATTAATGTGGAAAAAAAAACATTATGGGTATATGCCATTGTATAAATAGCCATTAAATTAGTGCATTTCACATAGACAATAACCAACAAATTAAAGAGGACCCACAAGACATAACATCAAACTTATTATTGTTGTTATTAGTATTAGAGTGAAGGAAGATGCTACCATTCATGAACATCCATGGTAAAAATTGGAGTGAACAACATGTGTAATACTTATTCACTTCCTTGAGCCTTATTCAAATGAGGCCACTTTCTATTCATTCGGATCTTTGATTGGCAATTATCAACATTTGCTAGTTCTAAACATTTAAACAATTACCCACACCAACTTAAAAGATGCTTAACATCAATCTTAAAGACCTTCACTATATAATTATTTTCATAATAAAAAATACTTTGATTAAAAAATATATTCCTAACTTTCCTATAATCATTATCCATTTACAACTCCTCACACAACAGATAACAAACAACTATAAAACTAATAGAATGAAAATTAATAAACGTAAGCTAAATGTACTATTACTAAACCCTATCTTGGACAATCTAAGATAAACCAAGTCCTAGACATTACATTATTCATTCTCCGCATTCTTGTTAGTTAGCAAATAGTACTTCAAACATCAAAAGTTCGTAACAACGACCGAGTATAAGCGTCGACTAAACGCACGTAAAACCCTACAAATACAAGGCGAACCTATAATTAAGTAGGCCAGTCAGATTTCAGAAGGAAAAAAGTTAAAAGGCATTTTCGATGGTCACAAATCCACTTGAAGGACATCAAATCAGACAAAATTTATAGTCAGATATCCATCAAACAGTAAACTGATAAAAATTTAATAATGTTTATAGCAAGGCACAAAACTTTTCTGAAGACGGGTCAAACTTCAAATGATTGCCATCCTTAAAAATTAAAACAAAAATCATTGGTACCAATCTCCAATGAATATTCTTCATTGAGACAGAGTTCCTTTCTGCTTTGCTTCATCCTATAGACTTGTTACAGCATCAATGGATCATAGAAACGAATCCATTCCAAGCCACTAAAGACAGTCATAGACAAAGTGACTTAAAATGATAAAATTCTTTGCTTACCTGTATAACAGAACAATAGTTCTATTCATGAAAAGAAAGCAATGATCAATTTCTTTTGGGAGAACTTAAAAAGTTTGCCCTATATCTCTCCATATCAGCTGTGTCTATTCTGGCTTCAAAATGGACAGTATTAGCGACAAGTTAGTCAATCACAGTCGTTAATTGCAAAATCTACGATGTAAAATGCACGTGTTAGTCAATCCGTAGTCGTTTTGAAACCAGAATAGATATGTCCCTCCATACCTGACATATAGACAATTAGATATCCATTTGTACTTTTTCCCATCTTGGCAGCTGCAGTAATTGTAAAGCATCTGCTATGAATTATGCTTTCCTCTACTGTACATTGGTTAAAAGGAACATCAAAAGGGAATGGAGCTGTTATGAATTATGATAAAGAGGCCTGTAGGAAGGAACATACCAGATGGGTATGTATCTTACATTATTGGATGGCCTAGAAGATGGTAGAAATTGCAGAAAGTGGATATTCAGCAAACTACAATGCAACCCATACACAATAGAGTTTTTAGGAAAAAGTTAAATGTTCTCCTTTGTATATCGGATGGGTATGTATCCTAGATAGTCTATACAAACAAAAGAGGCCTGTAGTAAGCAGTATACCAGATGGGTATATATCCTAGATAGCCTAGCAGATTGTGGTTTAGGTTTCATACTTGGGTAGAAATTGTAATCGGGCTTCTTATTCTAGCAATGATGATGGAACTGCCCAGTTACTAACCCTAATGATGACGCTCAGATACAGGTCTTATTTTTCTCTAATCTCTGCACTGACATACACCAAACAGTTTTGAAGGTCTGCATTTGTTGCTGCCATTTCTGGAGTTAGCTTGATTGACTGTAATATTCCTTTTGCTCAGCCATTTGCCATTTACACACACATCATTGCCTGCTAATAAAGTGTTGTTTTATTTACAGTCAGTACACTGTTTTATATGCTGTCGTTTCATGTCTTCCTTAGGCTCTTTGTTGGTTTGTGAGATGCAACCCTTGGAACTTTCATGTCTTGCTTCAATAGTCAAAGAAAGTTGGCTTTGAAAATGTGAGGTGTATCAGTTTTCTATAGCTTTAGCACTGCTAAAACGTGTCATTTTCTTTTGCCCAGCTCCTCATTGTGACCACCACAGCATTGCCGAAAATAACTTTTGGAAACAATTGTGCAACCCCTGTGAATGATTTTCTGAAGCAATTTTGCAAACTATTGCAAACTATTTCAATTGAGCACAAACATCACCACAAATCAAAGGTAAATCAGTTAATACAGTCTACATTTGACTAAAAATTATGAATTCCTTTTGGGTGATTCAAGACTGAATTTCCCCTTAGTTTCTCCTACGACATACATCCCATGTAAGAGTCCTTCAGTATAGTTTATAGTACATCGTAGACTTTGAACAAGAGTATTCCAGCTAAATGGTTGGTCGAACATTTGATCTACTGAGTAGATGATAGTTTGTCCATTCTCCATGTGAGGTACCTAAGAACATTGTCACTTTAATATGTTCATCTCTCTGAGGATCTTTTTCACTTTTAGTTCTTCTTTCTGGTATCTATTGGACCATAAATAATCCTTCGCCTAATTTTTCTTCTCGTTTTCTCCATCTTCATGTGTGGATTTTCTCACCTATATCCATCCACCCTCACCGTGTTCTAGTTTTTATCATCTTTTCTGCTTTCCTTTTCAATTACTCATTTCCTTCATTATATATTTTTAACTTTTTAAATTATTCTCACTGTTTTCCATTCGTTTTCAATTATTCTGATTGTTTTCCATTCTTTTTGTGCAATATTTTCTTTTCATTTTACTTAAGTTAGAAAATTCTTGTGTCACTTCTTTCGATAGAGTTTGGACTTTCTCATATTATCATGTCTTCCCTTCATTCTCTAAGCTCTTAGACTTTTTTAATCCTTTGCCCTGTTTGACTTTTCAAGATTTCTTTTACCATGGTACTATTTTCCTTCAACTTCCATATAAGATGGACAATTTCATCAATTTGTACAATGTCATCAATTTGTATTTTGGACCATTTTTTCAAACCTTAACCTTAGTTTGAGTGCTTATGTTCATATATTAGATTTGAGAATGAATAATTTTAGGTTCTAGAAACTAGTAGACAAAATCCCATTAGCTTCCTAGAGTTTGGAGGATGGAACACTTTTGGATCCTTGATGGTAGCTTCATATAAAGGTTATATTTGCACTTCAAGTATAGACGATTTCAATGTTCTGGGTCTTTCAATATTATGAATACTTTAAAAATGCATTTGTAATAGTTGAGGTAAATTTTCTTAATCATTTGCAATACAAATGTATTTAAATGAAATATTTAGTTTCAACTAGTATACGTGCAAATCTATTATATGTGTTGTGGGTATTTTATGTTTTATTATTTTTGCAATCTATAGCCTTTGGTAGGCATTTCAGATCTAAGCATTAATATGAACAATTTAGCTAAGGTTATTGATGTAGCCATGTATGGAGGATCTAATGAAAGGTCATCCAATGATGCAATTGCTTAAACAATCAAAATAAAAAATAAATTACAAAAGCAACACTATCTTTATTAGGTTTAGGAACATGAACTAAAATATAATATTTTGTAATGGGCTTCTTATATGTTCGGCTATAGCCATTGGACTATTGTAATAAACCCTCTTACTTCTAGATGAAATTACATATATTTTAACTCTTCTACATCTTCATCACAAAACTCCATTCTAAGCCCTTATTTAGATATTCACTCTTAAACCTTCAAATTCTTGTCGCCAATTCACCTCCTCTTCTTCCTTTTACTAAATATCCAAATAATCCACATTGACTACAAGGTGGAATGGTTTTCAACAATCCATTAAATATGTATTCCACTCATGAAAACTAGTTTCTCAAACAATGTAGTAGTAACATAAAATTAATAGGTGTTCATTTTATTGGGTCTAATGAACCTTCACATATGTTCCTTGTTTGTCATGAATTTTGAATAAATGGCATCAATAATATAAATAAAACGATGATAATTTACTAGCTTAGCATAATTCGTCAAACCAAAGTATGTTTCTCTATGTATCTAATTATTCTCAAAGATAAAAACGATATAAAAAATATGTAAAATTTTATCTCAAAATTGTGTGACCAAAACACAAACTACATGGTAGGTGTGGTAGCGCCTTCAACAATTGATTAGTAAATTAAAATCTATTAAAAAAGTAAAACAAGTGAAATAAATACTTTTGAGTGATGCAAGATTAGTTTTGTTCCCTAGAATGCTCCTACATTAGACACTTGTGGTTATTTGAAAAGAGATTCCTTCACTTTCTAGTGGCAAGGGAAAAACTAAGTAAGGTACCTCTCCTTGAAATCAATCTTTCAATATTCTTCAACATTTTCCTATCCATTTCAATAAATAGTGAATACTCCTCCCAACTTTTTTATTGATTATTTCCCCAATTTCTTCTATTGGTTGAGGTGGTAAAAGGTTATATATTTATTCTTATTTTCTACCATTTGTTAGGTCTCCCTCATGTTCTTCGTACAAGTTGGTAATATTGAACATTGGATACATATCCATCCTCTTTTGTAATTTACTTCATATGCATTTCTTTATTCAAGATTCATCACTATCCTACAAGGGCCACACTTCATCTTTAGTTTATTTTAAGTTCCAACTAAAAATTTCTCCTTGAGATGTACCCTTACTTCAACCCCAACCAAAAATTCTTTATGTTTTCTTACTTATTATCCTTCTCTTTGTACTTTATATTCATATGTTCTAGGTGACTTATTACTTTATAATGTAGTTTCTTCATAAATTCTACACATTCTTTTATCTTCATACTTGGGTATGTGTAGGATTACAAGGGGCCAAACGACTCTTAAGTGGCAACAAAAATTCTTAAAAACATAGGAAACTTGAGATAAATTTTTTGAATAGCTCATAAACATAATTTTAAAAATATTTAAGAACATACTTTGTAGAAATTTGAATGTAGTTTATAAGCTACTAGTTGGTTTTTTTGCAAAAAAGTAAATCTATTTAGAAAAAATTTAAAATTTCAATGTAATAGTACTAAATTTTTCAAGAAAAAGATAAAAAGTAAGTGTATGTCTAACCAACCTAAGTATGAGAAATTTTTTTTTTTTTTTTTATGAAACTTTAAATATAAGTAGAGGACACATGCCAAGATATGCCACACATTTTTTTGTAATTTTTTTTCAAGTAAATAATTAGTTATGATTTTTTGCTAGAGCTTTATAAAAATATAAACTCGTATGTCTAACCACCATAAATTGGTCAAATCTTTATGAAAATCAATTTTTATTTATCCTATAGTATGTGAAGAATAGAATGTGGTGCATCTTTTAGATTTGAAAATTGTGAAACCATTTGAAAGTTATAGATGTTTTTCAATTAGCCTCTCAATTATGACTTTAGTCATTATACATGTAGAAAATTATCAGTAATAGTTATTTATTAAATTCAAAATAAGGAATGATTTATATTAGTGGAAAGATAACAATTTTCGTAATAAACCCTTTTCATGTCATCAAATTTGGAATAAAAAAAGTTTTCAGCCACATGAGAAATGTTTGGAAAACCAAGGAAAACATCTAAACATACTTTTGCTAGTCACTTTCCAAGTTTGGCACATCCAAGCCAAATCCCAAAGGAATATTGAGGTAAATCCCAAGGCTGTAAATTTTGTTATAAATATGGATATGCTTTCCTAAAAGATATTCATTCTTAATGGATATACATGGATATCCAATACATTTGTGTATTTTTTAATTGTTTGTTATTTCATTTATAATTAATTTGTTAGTCTATAATATATACTATATTATAATCTCTTATAATTAGAATTAATATTTAATATTAATATATATTATATATTTTATTTAATATATATAATATGATATAATTTATTATATTATGATATAATTTATTATATTAATATATAATATATATTTATAGCTTTAGAGAAGAGGGGATATTGCTCTATTGTTGGCAATTGACACTCATCCGATGGATTCTAATGGTTTATTATTGGTCTAAGCTTGTCATTGATGGCAACTTTGTTGGAATCCAAGAACATTGAGAGGGTGGTGAATCAGTGTTCTACTAGAATGATTGATTTTAACCTTATTAAAACATGCATACACCAACCGGTATACCGGTACATATAGAATTGAAAGAAGTAAATCAACTAATAAGCCAATCACATAAATGGATACCATAACACACAAAATTATACGTGGAAAATCTCAAAGAAGAAAAATCACGGTGGGATTTATGACCCACAATATCAATTCACTGGCCATATGAAGAGATATTACAAAATATAGGGGTTTGCACTTGTAGGAAGGCTTACAGCCTAGAGCACACTGCTCAATCACAAAAGGAGCCTCACTAACTACATACAAATCCATACTACAATCCGAAGAAATGATTGAACTACCAAGATAGCATCTTCTATGCTAGAATACAGTTCCGGTTAAGCTCTGTCTATTTTAGTCGGAAACCCTAAACCCTTACTGGAATACCCCTTTACATAAATATCCTCACATACATTATCTCTCTCAAATATTTCACATTACACAACACTATCATGTTCCTCTATCCATCTATATCCCAAAATGATCTAACCAACTGACCTATATACCCTTTCTAATTCACCATGTCTTATGTCGGCTTACAAAGATAATTGCAATATGAATAAACATGTTGGCTCAATAACATATATACATAAATATCAAAATCAATTGTCGATGTCGGATCTCCAAATGATGTTGGCCTCTAATATCGATAACCTAATTCTAAACCATGTCGGCTTGCATTGTCGGTAACCAAATATTTCCCTTCCAACTGATGAAGATACTTTCTGGTGCCGATGAAATGTTTGTGAAGTGAAACCGACAAATGGAAACCATGTTCATTTTTCACATGAGTGTTTCCATCAATGCCAAAGGGGGAGATTGTTGGCAATTGACACTCAATTGGTTGGTTTCAATATTTTTTCATTGATGGCAACATGGTATCTTGTTTCAGCTTCATGTTTTGGTTCAGTTGTGTACCGATATCCATCAATACAAAATACTACATACTTCCATAGTTTTCCATCTATACTCCCCCTAATGTATACAACTCCCTTTTCTTTTTCACATCTATATCACTCCCCCTTTTGACATCAATGCCATCAAAGATTCCAAAAAGAATACCAAAAACCGGGATGAAGAATGAAAGATATTGTACAATGAATATCCCAAAAATACCTTACCGGAGCTTAATATATTGGAAAATTTTCAAATGGGCCTTCTCTAAAAGCTCTAGATAAGTATCCCAATCAGATTTGAAAGTGTTAGAAATAGATACAAGTCCATTTAGCATATTGTAAAATGACTCTTTCTCATTTAACTCTCTCGGTGTAGGCTTACCATCCATATCTATACACTCCTTCTTATGTACACTAAGAGAATCCAACCGGGGACTCACCAAACCTCTAAGACTTTTGGCTCTCCTCATGATTTTATCTTTTTCTTTCTCAAGAGAAGAAACTTGGGCTTCCAAAACCAAAATCTGACCATCAATGGATGTAGTCAATGAATTCAATCCACCAAAAAGAATTGGCTAAACCTGCAATTTTCTCCTGAGATTCCTTAATCCTCTTATCCAAATTAAATGTAAGTAAACTTGTGTTACAAAATACTCTGTAAATATTTGTACACTGCTTTAAAGAATTATCTATTAATTTCAACTTATCATTAATTTCCTTCCTTTCAGACTCAATCATTTGATCAAATGTAGCTCTCTTTTCCTGTGTGAATCTCTCTAGTGCTTGTCAATTTGATATATATTGCAAGGAATGAAAATCCTTTGAAATGTGCTCAATGATTGTCTTAAGCTTGTCGGATGGGCTCGCTTCTCTATCAAACTTGCACTCCTGGACTAGTCTATACAAAATAGTGATAGATTGATCAATAACCCCTTTATCCATAGATCCCTCCTTCAACATTTTTTGTGTAGCCATCATCATGAGTTCAGTAGAACTCATCTTGGTTATGCTTTTCTTTTCAACCTGCGAGGTGTCAATTGACAACAATGATGGACTCACTATCGGTTCCCTGTCAGATTCCTCTTTCTTTTCCTCTGATGATTTAACCTTTATAACTTCCTCGCTTGCATCGGTGGCTTTGCCACTTGGTGCAGTATCAGTAATTTTTGGTTCCTCCTTATGAATTTTATCCTCAACCTGTACAATCTGATTTGGAGGACTATTATCCTCAACATTTGTAACCTGTATATTATCAACCTTTACACTCTCTATATTTTCCGATATCTCAACATTTGTCTTTACATTTGTATCTACTGGGGGCTCAATTTCCACTACCTTAATATTTTTCAAAATTGAGGGTGGAATACCCATAATACCCTTTCCTTTTCCTTCAACCGAGATGTCTGCAATATCTTTTTTTTTATTTCGATGAAGTATAAAACCCATGATTCTCTTCAAAGAACTTAACCCATGCTTTGTGAGTCTCCTTGATTATCTCATTTACTCTTCCTAACATAAGACTGATTATTCTATGTTTTTTGTTAAATACTTTCCTATCTACAACCTCAAATGTCTTATCCATCTCCTCTTGAGCAATGGAAACACAAACAGATAACAACTCTTATATCTTTATATGCTTGTCCTCTTGCATTGTTGATAATCTTCTAGCATCTAACATATCATACAACTATGCTAGTATTTGGTTTTCAATTTCTATCAATGCTTTCTTATAAATATCCAAATATAACAAAATTGATTCCTCTACTTCTTTATGTTCAACATTATCCAAATGCTCATAATACAATTGTACATTCTTTAACATACCATCTTTAGTAATCTCATCAACTAACTCTGCACAAGTCTTAGGTGGAATAGTAGTTACATTACTGGTGACAAGTGCCAGATCAGTGTCATCCATCTTCTTCATTCTTCTAGTACCAGATGTAGCACAAGGTATTTCCTTTGGAGCTCATTTCTATGTCGGTAACTTGAATGTAACTTTCTTAACTGAATGCTTCTTAGCCTCTACCTTAGTTTCTTCATTTTTCTTCCTTAATACCCTTTTGAATGTCAGGGGTGTGTCATCTTCAGATGCAGATTTAGCTGCAATAGGTTCAATAAATATTTCAGGTTCTTTTCTCTTCCTTCCTTTCTCCAAGACAACATCAATCAATGCTTTGATATCCTATGAAACCTTTTTAATAAACTTAATTACCTTACTTTCTTGCTTCTCTCTCTTCTTCTGGATGAACTCAATTTCAACCTCTTGTGACTTCTGTTTAGTTGTGCCAAAGGATTTTACAGTTTCACCTATTGGTGCATCAATCAACATCTTTGCATAAGCATCTAGAATTTGTACATCAACTTCATAACCCATCTCCTCAATCTAGATATTCTAGGGTTTGACTGCTTCCATGAGTGTTTCATCTTTCTTGACCATGAAGCATATGTTAGTTGAGTATTTCTCAAATATGTGCTTAGGAACTCTCATCCTAGAGTTCATAGCCTTTTGAAATGCATTGAAATAACCCCACACTTTGTCATCTCTCTGACTACCCAACGAAGAAATGGATTGTTTTATTTGCTTCCCTACCAAGATATCAAATGTGTTGGCTTGATGATGATTTTTGTAATGGATGACTTTATGTGTCGTCATTTGATGGCACACATACACACACATATATTCACATTATAATGGTCATCTTAGTCATGACAAACTGGTACTATTCCTAGGTCTTAAGTTTGCAAACTGGCACTATCATTTATATAGTGGAGTTAAACAAGTTTGAAGGAGTCTAACCGGTATGTATAGACAACCAGTACATACAACAATGACATTGGTTTTGGTCATTTTCATTAACACTAATTATGGAGATACTGAGGAGATCATCAAGGAAGAAAATGGAGGACAATCGGTTTATATGTTTGATGTGGTTAACTCTTAACCAGTATCAATGGTCCAATCGGTTTCACTGATTGTGTGATGAGTTGTCACCGGTCGTGATGAGTTATCCCTAACCGACAGATTTGGTGGCAATCTATGATGTGTTATATGAGATTGTCCAGATACACTACACCTAGGACATTGTGATGGAGTTCCTGAGCTGACATTAAATCTAATATCTATATAATGACATTGTGATGAACTATTTTATATGATGTGAGATATAGTTGATGTTGTAAGTTTGAGTTGTTGTGAATTATAGAGTAAGTCGATGATGTAGTATTGAGTGAGCTGAAGAGGATCTATACCAGCAAGATGTGCTATTATTAGATCATCCCTACTTGTTGTTTTCTAATCACTACAATAGTCAAATCCCCTAGCAGGGTAAGCTCTAATAAGCTTTTTGTAAAAATCCTCTAACCAGGTGATCCATTAGTTTGTGTTTTTAAATCCTCTAGCGAGGTTACTCCTAATAGGGTACTACCTTTAATAGGGTACAACTCCTAACAAGGCTTTGGGATCTTTAATAGGATTCGCTCCTAGCAGAGCACTTTGTAGACCTTAATCGGTTAATTACCTATTACTACAGATAGTTAACTTGTGAGTCCCATCTCACCATGGTTTTTCCCAATTGGGTTTTCCACGTATAAATACTTGTGTCATGGTGGATATTTTACTTATTGTAGATGCTTTAATATCACTTTGGATTTCATGCATATTATTTAGTAAGCTGGTTAACTATCTTTACCGGTTTGTGGTTAAAGTGGTATTGTATTTACTGTCACTAATTCACCCCCTCCTCTTAGTGCTTTATAAGTCTATCAATTGGTATCAGAGCCTAACTTCCTTAAGGCTTAATCATTTGTAAGGAAACCATAAAGCCACCATGGGGGATATGAGTTATTTAGAGATGGCTAGAGTGCTTGATGCTACCAAGGAAGAGCTAGAGTGCTTGATGCTACCAAGGAAGAGCTTGAAATCCTAAGGATCAGATTTAAAGCTTCACAAGTTAGAAGGAGAGAGTTGACTGAGCAACTATTGGAGATATTTGACAATATTTCTTCAAATGAGGCTAACATTGATGCATTGGATGAAGAAGTTTAAAAACTAAATGGTGAAAAGATAAATCTAAGGAGAGAGTTAGAAGCCCTAACCATCCGCATGAGCCAAGAGCTTGAAGCAAGAAGGGCAGCTGAAGACCTAATCAAAGAGAGAGATCATGAGATTTTCAAAATCAAGAAGGAGAATGCAACTTTGCATGAACATTGGCATGAGGAGAATGAGGGTATGTGTAGGATCATGGTGTGCCAAAACAGGCCCTTAAGTGGCAATGAAATTTCAGAAAATCAGAGTTATGCAAATTGAAATGAAAATTTGAATAAGTTGTGAACATTATTTTTAAAATATGTAAGAAGAGAATATATAGAAAATTGAATTTAGTTTCTAAGCTACTAGTTGTTTTTTGGAAAAAAAAAATCCTATTTGATGAAAATCTCAAATTTCAATGCAGTGGTACTAAAATTTCAGGAAAAAAATAAGAAGTAGACATATGTCTGACCACCCTAATCACAATCAAATCTTAATATTTTTTTATAATATTTATAATATAAGTATTATACTAATGTCCAGATGTGACACATATTTTTTTTTAATTTTTTACAACTTTTCAGAAATTTAGAAACTCCTACGTCTGACCATTAACTTGGTCAAAACTTTATGAAATTTAATTTTTTTTTATTTTTCCCTATAGTAGACGAAGCATAGGATGTGATGCATGTTTCGGTTTCAAAAAATGTTATACCATTTGAAAGTTATGAGCGTTTTTCAATCAGTATATCAATCAGGACTATTGTCAGAATTCAATTAGAAAATAAATAATAATTATTTATTAAAGTTGAAATAAGACAAGCTTTATATTATTGGAAAGCTAGGAACGTCTTTAAAAAACCCTTTTTGTTTTATCAATTTTGGTTACAAAAAAAGTCGTCAGCCACCAGTGTAAAGTCTGGAAAATCAAGGAATACTGAAAAACACGTTTTTTTAGTTGACTTTCTAGGCTTGTCACTTCCAAGCCAAATACCAAAGCATTCCTGAGCCTAAATTGGAAATTTTAAAAAATTTCTACAAAAATCGGATATCGGATTTTATCCGATATCCGATTTTAATACAAAAATTTGCGGTCCCCAAAAAATTTCCCGTTGCTGCCATTTATTTGGTAAACTGCCACATGGCAAAAATCCGATATCCAATAAAATCAGATATCGGATTTTATTAGTCATATTTTTGAGAGAGAGAGTAGAGAGAGAGAGAGAGAGAGAGAGAGAGAGAGAGAGAGAGAGAGAGAGGAGAGGGAGAGAGGAGGAGAGGGAGAGAGGGAGAGAGAGAGAGAGAGAGAGAGAGAGAGAGAGAGAGAGAGAGAGAGAGAGGGAGAGAGAGAGAGAGAGGAGGAGAGGGAGAGAGGAGGAGAGGGAGAGAGGGAGAGAGAGGAGGAGAGGGGAGAGAGAGAGAGAGAGAGAGAGAGAGAGAGAGAGAGAGAGAGAGAGAGAGAGAGAGAGAGAGAGAGAGGGAAGGAGAAAGAGATAGAGAGAGAGAAAGAGAGAGAGAGAGAGAGAGGGAGAGAGGGAGAAAGAGAGAGAGAGAGAGAGAGAGAGAGAGAGAGAGAATATGACCCCTAACGACATAATTTGGTGTCTTAAGGGGTCCTATGGTGTCGTTAGGGGTCATTTGGTGTCCCAAGAACCCTTATGATCTCTTAGGACTCCATATGACCCCTAATGACACCATATTGGGTCGCTTTGGATCATATTGTGTCCTAAGGGGTCATATTGTGTCCTAAGGGGTCCTATGGTGTCCCAAGACACCATATGACTCCTTGGGACACCATAGGACCCCTTAAGACACCAAAGCATGTCATTAGGGTTCATATGGTGTCCCATGAACCCTTATGACCTCTTAGGACACCATATGACCTCTAATGACACCATATTGGGTCGCTTTGGGTCATATTGTGTCATAAGGGGTCATATTGTGTCCTAAGGGGTCCTATGGTGTCCGAAGACACCATATGACTCCTATGGACACCATATGACCCCTAACAACACCATAGGACCCATTAAGACACCAAATCATGTCGCTAGGAGTCATATTGTGTCTTAAGAGGTCCTATGGTGTCCCAAGACACCATATGACCCCTAAACGACACCATAGGACCCCTAACGACACCATAGGACCCCATCCTCTCTCTCTCTCTCTCCACCTCTCTCTCTCTCTCTGTCCACCTCTCTCTCTCTCCCTCTCCCTCTCTCTCTCTCTCCTCCTCTCTCTCTCTCTCTCTCTCTATGACTACTAAAATCTGATATCCGATTTAATCGGATATCAGATTTCTACAATGTGGTAGATTACAAATAAATGGTGGCAAGAGGAATTTTTTGGGGGGACCACGAATTTTGTACTAAAATCGGATATCGGATAAAATCTGATATCCGATTTTTGTACAAAAAATCGAGAAAAAAAGGGTTTGTGGGCCATTTTGTAGATTCCAATGGCCCACAGTCTGCATATTCTATTTTCTATCGAGGATCACGGTTTTTCAGACAGCTAGAGACAAATTTGTGCTTTTGGGAGATTCTTAAAGTGAAAACTTACATTGTCAATCACAAAGGCGCATGTGTGGAGGGAAATGGGGAGTAGTAGTCGTCGGAAGTCTAAACGCAAAAGAAAACTTTCAAATGACCAAATTGAAGTGTAAAGAGAAAGAGATAGAGAATGTCATAGGAGGAGAAGACAAGGTATGTTAAATATTTCTAATGTTACTTCAACTGAAGAGGAAATTGAATTTGAAAATGTGCCACAAGTTATTGAAAATGAAAATGTATATTTTGAAAGTGAAAATATTGAAAATTTTGAAAATGTTGAAAGTGATAATGAAAATGCTCAACATGTGGAAAATTTTGACATAAGAGGTGAAAATGTGGAAAACTTTAACGTTGAAGGTGCAATTGCTCAACCAAGTGAACCATATGTAACACCTAATTACTTTAGAAATGAAGACCCTCTCATGGATGAAAGACAAATTCCAAATCCATGACCTTCAAGAACCCCAAAATGGTTATTTGAAATCGCTGAGAACATTATTGTGAATCTTGAAGGCAAGAGGTCAACAAGAACCATTCGGTTGTGGGCTACACAACTTTTCAACCAAAATTTTAGCAATAAGACATTGACCGAGCAATGCCAACTCTTTGTTCAATTGCTAAAGATGATAAAGATGAGACCATTGCTAAACAAATTGAAGATTCGTATGAACAAGAAGATGGAGAGAAATTCTATTATTGCAAAAAATCTATTTGACGCTCTCAATTCTATTGGAAAGAATACCAAAGAAAGAGATAAGAGAGCCACTCGAAGAGTGATTACAACCTCCTTAGTAAGCCATCAATTAAGGAAGGCTTGTCAAATGAGACAAACTTGTGTTGATTTTAACATAAACCATAAAACTTTGGATAGAGCACTTGCACGAAGACAAAGACTTGATGATCCACTTCAACAAGATACATGGGCATTTGGTGGGAGGCTTCCACATGTTGATAGAAAGTTGACTGACAATGTGAAGGAAGAGATTCAACAATTTTGGCACTCTAATTCTAGAGTGTCACCCAATGTAAAGGACGTTTTGAAATTAAGAATCGACAACCGAGACCGCACACTGCATCCCAAACATTTCTTGGAATCAAGCCAAACAATGTTGTACAAAATTTTTTGTGAATTACATCCAAATTTTCAAATATCACAAAGGGCCTTTGAATCTTTGAAACCATTTTGTTGTGTTCCTCTTAAGATTCGCAATACCTGTTGTTACAAGTACCATGTGGAGTTTTCAATGTACCATGAACTTTTATGTCATATTCATTCTACGATGCATACTAATGAGATGTTGCAAGAGTGTGGTGAAATGCTATTTCTGAGATCATCAAGAGACTTGCAAGATCTATTTTTATGCCCTAGAGATGATGGCTTCTATTTCTGTAGAAATGATTGTTTGAATGAGAAGTGCTTAGAATGCAGTGGGTTGTCAAAGTTCGTTTCATGTTTTCATGAGGGCAACGAACACGAGTTTGGAAATAATTATGTTGAGAAAAAAAGATACGAGACAGCGAAATATACTTTGAAGAGTGGAGGTGAAGGTTCTAGATGTGAATTAGTCTCAAGAGAAGTGAGTATTGCTGATTTTATTTTGGATTTTAAGGAAAATCTTTTCTACAAGTATGCAAGGTGTAGACGTCTAAAAATGGTCAACGCTTGTGGAGTCATACTTTAACATTTGCGCATTGCCTTATTTTAGGGTTCTTGCATCGCATTAACATTTCTTCTATATTGCACACTTGGTCTTTATCATTTGCAAGCATCGAGTCCTTCTTCTGCATTCCTCATTTTTCTCGCTTTCAAATTAGGTCTTGTCAATAGCAATCTTCAGTCATGATTTTGGTCGATCTTATCCTGTCGCATCATGGTGCGTGCTCATTTATCATCATTTTGGACATCGTCAATCCTAATCGATGATAGAATTAGGGTTTTGTCCTCTTGTCAATATTTCAATCATCTTTATCTTGTTAGTAATCATTTGCGATTATCAACTTGTCAATCTCATCATTTTGCGATCGATTCGTCATCGATCCTTGTCCTTGTCAGCCTTGTCATTTTGCGATCGATTCGTCATTGATCCTTGTCCTAGCCAATCTTGTCATTTTGCGATCGATTCGTCATTGATCCTTGTCCTTTTCAATCATGTCAATTTGGATCGATTAGTCATTGTTCCTTGTCAATTGGCACCTATCAATTTGATCTCCTTGTCAATCTTGGTCAATTTGTCATTGATTTTTGTCAACCAATCTCAATCATTTATCAACATTGGTCCTTTGCAATTAGAATCATGATCGAACCTACATTAATTTCTTGTTGTCTTGACCTATTTCCTTGTCCTCTTATTTCTAGGGTTTTATGATTTGTTCATTTAATCCTTTTCTTCTTCTTTGTGGGTTAAATAAATCTATTTATTTAGTCCTAGGTCTCTTTCATGAATTAATTAATGGATGAAAACCTATTAATTAATTCACCTAATTTATATTTCATCTTTTTCCTCAATTTTCTAATTTTCTAATTTCTCCTAATTCCTTTTGTCATGAGAATAGCAACTTGTCATAATTTGTCATACACCTTGCATAGAAATTGTCATACATTTGTCATAATTTTGCCATTCTTGATTTGAATTTCCTTTCAAATCTCTTCATGCTAATCTTGTCCTCTCTCCATTTTGTCTATAAATTGGATGATTTTCTTCAATGAAAAGGGGGAATCAATCACATTTTCGAGTAACCTTATACTGCGAATTTCATCAACAACTTGCTTTCCACTTGCATTTTGCACTTGTAGGTGAGATCCACATCAAATTTGAAGGTGAAAGAAGAACAATGGAGCCACATGAAGGAGATATCTATGTCGGTTTGCTCCAATTTCATTTGATTTGAATATCTTGTCTTTATGTCTTCATTGATTGGATTGGGATTGCTTTCATAGCAACTTTAGGTTTTGTGGTTGTCCTAATTGCTATTTTTTTGATGATTTTCAATTTCCTGATCTACATTTTGGTGAACCCGACGTGAACTAACCCCTTAACCATGTTTTGAGTGCTTTTGAGCTGTGTGCAGGTGAAAAACTCAAGAAACAGGGTGACTCGGAGCTTTCTAGACACTTTTGCGCCTGTGTTGACATTTTTTGCGCCTATGTTTGAGTTTTTTGCGCCTGTGTTTGAGTTTTCTGCACCTTTGTTTGAGTTTTTTGTGTCTCTATTTGAGTTTTTTGCACCTGTGCAAGGCCAGAAACAGAGGTGAAATCAGTTGTTTTTACTTGCAAATTTGTTTGTTTTCATTCCGGTTTTTCTTTGGTACTAATTCTCTGTGCAACATCTTGGTGTTACGTGTGACGAAGACTAAAAATGCAACTACTAACGAATCTTATGTAGGACGCGGTCAAAGACTCTCATTAAAACATATCGCTTGGGATTTTTAAAGTAGTTGCACATTTCATTTCTTAAAGGTTAATGAACACCATGCATGCTTTGTCTATTTTTAATTTGATTGCATATTTTAACCCTTAGAACTGGGGCTGCCTCCCGATTTCCTTGGCACTTCGCACAGGCATTGGTGAGAGGGAACGACCCAAAGTGGTGACAGGCTAAAGCCAAGCTCTTCTGAACCACTCTAAATAATTGTGGATGTAATGAAAGTTGTAGACAATGGGTGCTGGAATGGTATTGCGATCATTTATTCGCCAGATCAGTACCCACCTGAACGGATGCCCTTACTAGAATCTCTTGTTTTTAGATGCCAAAATCCTTCTATCTGTTGGCTCAGGCATTGTGATATGTGCATGTCAAAGACACCTCTCATGTACTCCTTAGTTAGAGATAGCAAGTTCTTGGGAAGTGATGCCCCTTGAACTTGAAGCTTGGTATGCCCAAGAAGTGAGTGCACTGTAAGGGGGAGCCAGTGCTACCAAGCATCTAGCTATCCGGCTGAGTGTTGTATTTTATGGTTAGAGGATTCAACAGATATTGCCCTTGCCAGCCATAGGATTTGTTGTGAATGTGCTTGATTGTCTTGAGTCAAAGTCAAACAAACATTTTTGTTTTCCGTGATTGTCAAAAGTTAAATAAAAAACAAACTTTCAAAAGTGCTCATAATCAACTTGGGTTTTCAAAATCAACAACCTTCAATTCAAAACAAAATCCAAACAAAAGCCCAAATTTGTCCAAGTATTCATCCAACATTTGAACATGGCTTGTCAAAATATTGAATATCTTTGTTTCAAAATTCATGTCAATTTAGGCTAGGTTTTGCATAGTCCAACTTAGGTCCTAGGACATATTGTCATCTCCCTTCATTTTAGTCCTTTTCATTGCAAGTATCCTCATTTTGCACTTAGGTTCAAAATCATTTCCCTAAGTTTGCATTTCATTGTCATATCCAAGCTAGATTTCCATTTAGGTGACATTCATGCATTATCCTTGTCATGCTAAAATTAGGTCTTGCCTAGGTTGCATTTTGCATATTCCAAGTCATTGGTCTTCGCGTATCCTTATCATTGTATTGTCATCTTGTCTTGGCTTCATCTTGTCATATCATATCCTTAGATCATTTTCATGTCATATCCTAAGTCATTGTCATAATCATTTCCTTCTTGCATTTAGTTTCAAAAATTTGGTTTGTCAAACTTAAAAAATCAAAACTTTTGATGATACCCTAAGTTGTTGTTAGGGAATCTTGACCTTGTCTAAAATTTGTCCTTTCATTAATATCATTTTTGTCAAACCTAGCTTAGTATCCAAGCATATAGGTGAGACATTGTCAATTTGTCCTATTGTCATTTGGTCCTTTGTCCTTTAAGGTCTTGACTTCATTTCAATTTCCCAAGGTTGTGTCTTTAGCTTTGCATTTCAAAAGTTTGTCTCCAAAAATTCAAAAGGTACAAAAACATTAAGTTGCATTGTCATCCTTTTAGGTTGCATTTGTCAATCCCATTAGTTGCATTGCATAGTGACATGTTTGTTGAAATGAGGTCTCAACCTTCTTACGAAGCCATGTCATCACAATTGAGAAATCAATCATGTCAATCCAATCTCTACATGTCTCAAAACTTGGATCAAACTTATCATGATGATGTAAATGTCCAAATACAAAAACTAGAGGAGAAACTAGCCCAAGAAAAGGAGATTTTGGAACAAAAAGTGAAAAACATTGAGAAGAATAGATCACTAATGTCCAAAATGTTTCAAAAATTTCCAGGTCGAAATCCAAATATTGAGCCAATTGATGTAAGATCTCTTATTGAACGACCAAACATACCAGATCTCCTCTCACAAATAGAGATGATGAAATAATTTCAAGAAAAGAGACAACAACATTATGTGCCTTCACAACAAGAATAAGAAGGTGTTTACTATTAATCAGATTTTCAACCATCACAACCAATTGTTCAATAGTTCGAACATTTCCAACAGACACAACCAATGGTCCAACATATACAACCAATGGCCCAATTTCAACAATATGTCCAGCCAACTATACAATGTCAACAAATGGTTCAACCAATGGTGGAATATTAATGTCAACAACTACAACCAAACATTCAAAAACAAAGGTTGCAGCACACACCAACCCAAGTTTCAAACATGTCGGAACAATTAAACCAAGTCCAATATCAAAACATGACATCAAACCAAGACCAAATTCTTGCCAAGAAAGTTAAAAATATAAATCCAATCATGTCAAAACCTCGAAAGAAAGGTATCCTTGTTGCAAGGATCTTAAGGAAATTACCAAGTGAGTTCTTTGAGGAAGATCAAGATAATACACTTATGTCTAGCAATGCCTCATCCCCCCACAAACAAATTGACTCTCCAGTGGCATCTATCCCTACACCTTTAGAAGTTTCACAAGAACCTTCCATATTGTCCTCATCAAACAATACACCCAAGGATGAAATTATCCAAGGGCTATCCATAATTGATTGCCAAGATAATCCAATTCATGATGCACATCCTTGTCATGTTTCAGAAATACAAGACTCAATGCCACCATGCACTTTATTGCCATTACCTGTTTTAGAGGACCCCATTCGAAGTCCCTCTTCCTCATGTTCAAGCATTGATTCCTTGCCAGAATCCATCACAAATGTTCAAAGTGCATTTCCTTCATGCCAAAACATTGATTCCTTGTTAGAATCCCCCATGCATATCCAAAGTCCAACCCCATGTCAAGAGGATAATTTAGAGCATGAAGAACCTGTCTTAAAAAAGATCAAGATCAAGATCCCAAAACCTTATCATCCCATCCAATTGTTGACCAAGACCCCATGTTCCCAGACACTCACGATGATTCCCCTATTCTTGTCCATCCTATCCAAAGTCCTATTGACACTCCATTCCCTGAGCAAGATCAAGATATCCCAGTCCATCCAATCTCAAACGATCCCCTTCCATTTCATGAAAAAAATGTCCTTTCTAATCCCATTGGCATTCCACTTCCTAAGAAAGATCAAGATATCCTTTCCATCCTTTATGATGATCCCATTAAAAGTCAAGAGAAAAGCACCTTTAAAGAGGATTCCAATGATCTTCCTCCTTGTCAAGATCAAATTATTCCTTTAAATCCTCCACAAGATCCTTTTGTTCCTCCATCTCCTTGTCTTAATGCTCCATATACACTCCAAGATCTCATTTCTTTTGATGATCCCATTATTTCTCCCATTCCATCTCTTGAAGAGTCTGTCATTGAACCATGTCCACTACACAATCCTAGTCCCCCTCATGATCCTAATCCCCCTCATGATTCTAACGTGTCAATGCAAGATGTTCATGAACCCTTGACATGCATAATGGGTTCTTCCACTTTGGTACAATCCGATCCACTTCTAGATCTCATTATTTCTCTCATATCATATCCACCTCATAATGGACTAGCATCTTCTTCCCAAAGAAAAGAGTATCCTACAAGTCAAGACATTCATAAAGGTAAAGTAGTAGATCTCTATAAGCAAGAATCCCTTCATGTTAAAGAAAATATTAAGGGTCATGGCCTCAGTGAAATTCCTCAAGACGTGGGTACCCCTACTAAATCCAACATCCCTTCAAAATCCAAACATATCCCTTCCCCTTCATCCCTTCCATCCATCTTAGGTCCTTATAATATCCCTGCATCCTGTATGCAAGGTCAACAAAGGAACACATATTTGAGTAACTTTAATCCATGCAAAAGACCTCCATTTCATTCATATCCATCCATGCATTCCTTTCCCCCTCCAAGCAATTTGGATGCCAAGTATAAAAGTCATAAGTCTAGAAATCCACATGTATTCAAGGATCAACATGTCCAATATAATCAACATGTCAAAACAAAGAAAAATTTGATATATAAAGCAAAGGAAAAATCCAAAAGGTCACAAAGGCCCATTGCTCAAAAACAGAAGTTAAAATCTATATGGGTTCCTAAATCCCTTGTGTTGGCAATGCACTCCAAGGAACCACAAAAGCATGAAAAATCAAAAACCATGTGGATCCCTAAGCGGCTCCTTGAAGCACAAAAGCCTAAAGAAACATCCAACTTGGCATCCAAAGTTGTTATTCCTCCATCCAACCCTCTCAAATTTGTTCCTCCATCACCTTCTTCATCCATTTTGGGCCCTTATGTCCCAAAATCCCAAGCTATTCCTCCATCCAAATCTCACAATCTGAGATCCACTCTTCCTCCATCAGTCCATCACCCCTCAAGGTGTGTGCCAATGTTGATCTTGCCTTCATTTCCATCCACTGAAGCCCAATTCTTCCAATACCCTATCTATTATCCAATGCATATTTTCCATCCTTCCATCCCTCTGGTCCAATCCTTTGCATATATCCTTGCCTTAATTTCATCTCTTTTTCCATGTCCTTATCCTACCAACGTCTTTGAGCATGCTTTTAAAGGTCATGGTCCATTTATTTCAAGGTTACTATCCAAACAATAATATGCTTGAGTCCCTCTTCCATCCCCTATCATGTGTCCAACTTCTATTGAAAAAGTCAAAATACAAAAAAAAAAAAAAGTGAGAAAAAAAGAAAAAGAAAGAAAAAAGTAAAGCACAAATAATTCATCCACTGGTGAAAACCTAGCAAACAGGCGCCTTGGGCAAGTACCATGATGAAAACCTGGCAAACAGGCATCATGCATAATCTATGAACTTCTTGCATACCGTAATTGGGGATAGGTTTTATCCTATCATATCCTTTTGTCCTTCATTGTTCCATTATCCTATCAAACCCCTGTCATTACCCTTCATATCCTATTGTCCCTCATGTCCAGTTTCCCTTTCCACCTTTGATCTTGACAAGGCTGAGGATCTTCATGAGCATCATGCATCTTGTTTGCAGCTTTTAGTCCATCATAGCTTTTGGTCTTTATCCATTTTCTTATTATAACCTTTCATCCATATTCCCTAGCTTATTGCAACTTTCTGTCACTATCCCTTAGCCTACCCCAACCTTCAGTCCATGTCCATTATCCATTCTTTGTCTTGCTTATCCGATCCATATCTTATCACTATCCATACACTCTTTTTCATTCCTTGATCTTGATCTGACATAAGGACGCAAAATTTAAACATGGTTTCAAAAACCTCTTGACATGTCCCTCATGCCATCTTCCTGCTTTACATTGTCATATCCAGTCTCTTGTCCTATCATGCAATAGCCCTTGAAAATTGCATCCATATTGTCTCCATAATAAAAGGCCTTTGTCTTCCCTCTATCCACCAACATTTCAGAAAGCCTATTTATTCACCTGTCATATTCCTTGCCTTGCTAGACACTGGGGGCAAAATCCCTAAAAATCAAATAATGTCCTAAAAAAATCCCTAAAAATCATATAATGTCCTGAAAAAATCCCTAAAAATCATATAATGTCCTGAAAAAATCCCTAAAAATCAAATAATGTCCTAAAAAAATCCCTAAAAAGTCAAATAAAGTCCTAAAAAAACGAAAAAAAAAAAATTGTAAAACACTCGAAATTCCTACAAAGTGAAAAACATCAAAATCCAAAAACAATTTCTTTGGCATTTTGCATTTTGTCAATAAATGGTCCCCTTTGTGCATAGACAGATCGCTAAGCATACATCCAACAACAATCAATCAAACATTGTGCTTTAATGAAATCATGCATTAACAGATAAACTGTTTGACCAAGCAAGCATTTAACCTGATCACAGTTGTCACATCAATCCAAATAGCATCAACATTACCATTGGTCTTTGTCAACATTACCATGGGTCTTATACAGGGTGTGGTATACTCGAAACCAAACTGTGTCCTGTCTTCGATAGGATACCGCATTCCCTGAAACTAGACAGCATGATCATTCTTGTTTTCCACTTTTGACAATGATGATCAGACTGTTTGTTTGACTTGGTTGAATTTGTGCATCTTATCTTTTTACTGATTTATCTTTGGCTTCGATCATGTTCCTATGTTTCTCGATGATGTCACTGAGTGATTTAGAGTGACCAGGATGGTTCATGGTCCCTTTCCTTTTTTGTTGTGTTTGCTATTTGTGGAATGTTTGTCACAAACTAGGGCAACTATATCATTGGGTGTCTGTGATAAGTACGTTCACTTTGTGAATGCCGCATATACCCCGACCCTTGATGTATGCACCTTAGGATGCTTCACTTATTCCTTGTGTGCGATGTGTCTGTCTTTTGCAAAAGGGGTTGTGTTCCAGCTCTGGCCTTCAATGCCATGATGCTCTGCATCCTCTTTTCTACAATAAATAAAGGTTCTCACCTACTTATGTGCATTTGTGAAAGCAAGTTTTCCTTCATCTCTAGCTGCCCTCTGTCTAATTTCTTCTTACTAACATTTCTTCCATCAGTCTTGGCAGTCCGTTCGGTCTAGTTTGGTCATAAGTGCACAATTGCGCTTGTGCACACTGTCTTGCACTTGTGCAGCATCAAGTTGTGCTTGTGTACCTTACATAGGCGCAAAACATCTCTACACAGGTGCAGAATGCACCCACACAGGCACCGATCTGCATTTTTCCCTCCCCTGTGGGCCTCGCAATGTCCCGCAATCAAGCAAAATTCATGAAATTGAACATATGGGTTTTTGAGCCACATACCACTACTCCCACATCGTCCAGTCATCTGTAGGTGTGTACATGTTCCCCAAGGTGATCTACCATTGGAATGTTCGCCATCTCTCTGCATGGGTCCTTTTTCCTGAGCAACAACTCCTCCACTTTGGCCAGTGCAAATGAACTCTTTTCCTTCTCCTTGTCTCCTATATAGATCTTTGTCAGTACCTAGATGGATGTGCATTCTTTCCATCTTATGATGGTCGCAGTCTTTTGCGCCTTCCACTGCTTGTCCTTTGTGCATCCGACCTTCGATTTTTGATCCGTTCGAACCTATCGTCTTCTGTCATTCTTATCGATCACTTGGCCTCTTTTTTGGATTTTTCAGGCCAATTCCTCGAGGGGGCATGCATATGTCATTATTATTGTTTGGGGCATTTTCATTATTGTTCTTTGAAACAATGCTTAGAATCGCATTGTCTCAAAGAGGGGCAAAATGTAGACATCTAAAAATGGTTAACGCTTGTGGAGTCATACTTTAACATTTGCGCATTGCCTTATTTTAGGGTTTTGCATCGCATTAACATTTCTTCTATGTTGCGCACTTGGTCTTTATCATTTATGAGCATTGAGTCCTTCTTCTTCATTCCTCATTTTTCTCACTTTCGAATTAGGTCTTGTCGATAGCAATCTTCAGTCATGATTTTGGTCGATCTTATCCTATCGCATAATGGTGCGTGCTCATTTATCATCATTTTGGACATCGTCAATCCTAATCGATGATAGAATTAGGGTTTTATCCTCTTTTCAATCTTTCAATCATCTTTAGCTTGTTATTAATCATTTGCGATTATCAACTTGTCAATCTCATCATTTTGTAATCAATTCATCATCGATCCTTGTCCTTGTCAGCCTTGTCATTTTGCGATTGATTCGTCATCGATCCTTGTCCTGGCCAATCTTGTCATTTTACAATTGATTCTTAATCAATCCTTGTCCTTTTCAATCATGTTAATTTGGATCGATTAGTCATTGTTCCTCGTCAATTGGCGCCTATCAATTTGATCTCCTTGTCAATCTTGGTCAATTTGTCATTGATTTTTGTCAACCAATCTCAATCATTTATCAACATTGGTCCTTTGTCAATTAGAATCATGATTGAACCTACATTAATTTCTTGTTGTCTTGACCTAATTCCTTGTCCTCTTATTTCTAGGGTTTTATGATTTGTTCATTTAATCCTTTTCTTCTTCTTTGTGGGTTAAATAAATCTATTTATTTAGTCCTAGGTCTCTTTCATGAATTAATTAATGGATGAAAACCTATTAATTAATTCACCTAATTTATATTTCATCTTTTTCCTCAATTTTCTAATTTGCTAATTTCTCCTAATTCCTTTTGTCATGAGAATAGCAACTTGTCATACACCTTGCATAGAAATTGTCATACATTTGTCATAATTTTGCCATTCTTGATTTGAATTTGCTTTCAAATCTCTTCATGCTAATCTTGTCCTCTCTCCAATTTGTCTAGAAATTGGATGATTTTCTTCAATGAAAAGGGGGAATCAATCACATTTTCGAGTAACCTTATACTGCGAATTTCATCAACAACTTGCTTTCCACTTGCATTTTGCACTTGTAGGTGAGATCCACATCAAATTTGAAGGTGAGAGAAGAACAATGGAGCCACATGAAGGAGATATCTATGTCAGTTTGCTCCGATTTCATTTGATTTGAATATCTTGTCTTTATGTCTTCATTGATTGGATTGGGATTACTTTCATAGCAGCTTTAGGTTTTGTGGTTGTCCTAATTGCTATTGTTTTGATGATTTTCAATTTCTTGATCTACACAAGGCACACCCATAGGTCTTAGTGGTTGGATCAATAGCTTAGGATGTGTAAGAACTCTTTCCCGATTGGCACTATTGTATCGGTGGTTGATTTTGTAGAGAACTATACATTGCAACCATAGAATGAGGTACAGTCTCAGTACTACAATTCAGTCCAGATTTGCTATTTTTGTTCACATTACCTATAGACATGCTCCTGATAGTACAGAAGAGGACAGGAAGATAATCAGGGAGTATCATTTTTATATGAGTGATGATAGATCACACTCCTCTAAGTGTGTGCAACATTCTTTCGAGAATTTTTTTGAGTTTTTGCATGAGAAAGATATTGCAATTGACCGACATATAATATGGTCAGATAACTGTACAGGTCAATTCAAGAATGTGCGTATGTTTGATTGGTTGAGTAGAATGCATGTGGAGAGGCGTATACCTCATATTTGGTGTTTTTTTGAGGCGGGGCATGGGAAGGGAGAGCATGATGGAGCAGGCGCATGTTTGAAGAGAGCTCTAGTTAAGGAGCAATTGAGGATTTCAAGTGCAAATTTCTCTAATGCACGTTCTATTGTTGATTGGTGTAGTTCAACATTGTCACATGGAGGTACTCTTGATTCAACAGTGAGAAGATTCTTTTGGTTGGTTGAGGAGGGAACAGTGGGAGATAGATTGGATTGTCAAACAATTAAAGATTCTTCAAAGATGCATTCATTTCTCAGCTCATATGCAAGTACATGGACCATTTGGACATGAGTGTTGGCTTGTTTTTTTCAGAGTTGTGTTTGGTGTGATTAGGGTCAGTGCGAGTCAAGTGAGTGGGTTGATACGTGGGTTCCCCACTATTTAACTCCTTTATCTCAAACAATATCCTTGTCAAACTATGACATGGAAAGTTCACTTGAGTATGATCGTCTATCAAATCTTGTATAGCCAGGACATGTTTTTGCAGTTGTTGCACCGCAAGGGAATGAAGAGAGATCAGAATATTGGTTGGCACGATGTGTACAAGGAAAACAAAAGCTAACACAACCAGTGATAGATGATGATGGGTTCACATATCCTATAGGTTCAGTTGTTGTTGTGGGAACTTGGTTGCGAACATATATGATTAGAAAGAATGGCATACCTGCATTTGAAGACTATGAGAGACACAAAACCATTATAATGTATTCACACCTTATTATAGCTACAAATGTCAAGTTGTTGAAGCATCAAGCAAAACTGAAGACCAAAGAGCTATGGACAGTGACTACTACTGATCATGAAGCAATACTGGATACTCTTAAACAAAGAGATGACCCTTCAGGCACACTTGAGTAGTAGGTCTTTAATGGTGCCTTATTTTTTTATCATGCATTTCATTTCAAACAATGATCATTAAACCTTAATGTTCAAGTTTGTTACGTGTATATTAAGGATGTGTTCAAAATGCAGGTCTATTGATGAACGTTTTTTTTTGGCAACACGGTTTTTGCATGCACATAGCAAGTACACTCGATATAATTAGAAGGGATGTATTTTTGCAACACGACTTATTATCATGCATTTGATGAGCTTTACAATTTTTGTTATTAGACAACACTATTTGATAATTTTTTATGATATAATTATTGCATAACCTTTATGCTCATGAAGGTCTTTTTTGATGATATACAACAGTATGACATTACAATTTTTGCATCAACATAGTGGGTGTTGTTGATATAATTTGAAGGGATGTATTTTTATGGTATATAATCCCACCTTTTTATTTATTATCATGCATTTCAGTTGAAGTGATTGTCATAAATCCTTTATGTTCATCCATGCATTTTATGTGTAGACTAACAATTCTTAAAAATACAGGTTCATGCTAGATCATTTGTCATTGACAAGACCCTCTCTTGGTGATGGTACATATTCCTTTGTGCATTAATGAGATTAAATTGTGGGTCTTGTTGTGTTTATTATCATGAAGATGATTCAAATGCATGTGGCCAGGACACATCTGCAGTGGATCAAATTGTCATGACAGATGATCTATTGAATCAAACATTTGACAGTGATGGTCAAGGTGGTCTGTTGAATCAAACATTTGACATTTGACATTTGTTAATGTTAGGCCTTCAACATCAACACCTACTAGTCAAGGTGGTCATCAAAATTTCACTTAGGTAACCTTTTCTATTTTTATTCATTAATGGTTTATAAAATAAAGTCAGTTAGATTTTAGCAATTGAATAACACTGTTTCATTTTCAGACGCTGACATCAGATGCACCTAATATTCTCTCCACAATGGAGCATGGTGTTCTCTAGCAGTAGTATCTTTGATGCTTTTGACAGTAGTATGAGTCAGATTAGTAAATTTCTAATTTGATGCTTCCCACAGGGCTTTGCAACTTCAGATTGTGAGTGTGCCCCTGTTATAAATGAATTGTACTTTAATCAACATAGATGGTCTATGATGGCTTTTTTGTAAGACTATATGGTTTTATAACATATATTGTACTTTAATCGACATATAACAATATCCAAGTGGTGGTTGGCATGAGCTTGAATATGGTAAGTTGTATGCATCTTGAAGTTGAATATGATATGTTGTATACATCTTGAAGTTGAAATTTGATTAGACTTTGTCAGCATTTGATGAATCATAAATGTCATTTCATTATTAATTTTTTGAGTGTGAGGTGTAGGAATAAATATCAATTACTTTGAAAGTCATGGATGGTTGTCCTGATATGATAACCACCACATGGTTGTGCCTTACGAAGAAAAGTTGAACAAATAATAACTAATTGAGAACATCAATTCAAATCCATAATATAGAGGATACTAATAACAGATCTTTGTATATTTATTTTTTCTAATAATGAAATAGGTACAACTGTATTGAGATAAAATGAAGCTTTTGTCTCATATGAAGCTTTTCTCTCATGGATGTCACATGCGTAGGGTATGACCCCGAGCGTTTGATCAAGTGGGGGGGAAAAAAGGAGCATGCGTAGGGTAATTATGCCTAACTCGACATGTCGGAGCTAACGGTTTGTCATCGCGACGAGCAAAACGAGAAATCAGCCATGCGACAACATTCCATTGAGTGAGACTGACGATTTTTTTGCCAACCAAAAAATTGCTGCCTTAATAAAACCGTAGGGCAACTTGAAAAACCGAGATAGGGTTTTGTAGGGACCTCTCTCATGGCCCCATAGGTTCAAATGGATCATTTGCAGGTGCCATGGATTTTGAGTTAGGGCCCGTCAAAGTTTGACAATTTTGAGCACTTAGGGTGCTCAAGGGACGATGCCGGTAGGGTATGACCCCAAGCGTTCGATCGAGTGGGGGGGTAAAACAAGAGCATGTGTAGGGTAATAATGCCTAACTAGACATGTCGGAGCTAACGGTTCATCATCGCAATGAGCCGAACAAGAAATCGGCCACACGACAACATTCCATTGAGTGAGACTGACGATTTTTTTGCCAACTAAAAAATTGCTTCCCTAATAAAACCGTAGGGAAACTTGAAAAACTAAGATAGGCTTTTGTAGGGACCTCTCTCGTGGCCCTGTAGGTTCAAACAAATCATTCGCAGGTGCCATGGATTCTGAGTTAGGGCCCATCAAAGTTTGACAATTTTGAGCACTTAATGCGCTCAAGGGACGACGCCGGTAGGGTATGACCTCGAGCGTTCGATCGAGTGGGGGGGAAAATAGGAGCATGCATATGGTAATAATGCCTAACTAGACATATCAAAGCCGACGGTTCATCATCGTGACGAGCAGAACGAGAAATCAGCCACGCGACAACATTCCATTGAGTGAGACTAATGATTTTTTTGCCAACTGAAAAATTGCTACCCTAATAAAACCATAGGGCAACTTGAAAAACTAAGATAGGCTTTTCTAGGGACCTCTCTCATGGCCCCATAGGTTCAAACAGATTGTTTGCAAGTGCCATGGATTCCTAGTTAGGGCCCGTCAAAGTTTGACAATTTTGAGCACTTAAAGCGCTCAAGGGATGATGCCGGTAGGGTATGACCCCGAGCGTTCGATCGAGTGGGGGGGCAAAAAAGGAGCATGTGTAGGGTAATAATGCCTAACTGGACATGTCAGAGCCGACGGTTCATCATCGCGAGGAGTAGAACGAGAAATCGGCCACGCGACAACATTCCATTGAGTGAGACTGACAATTTTTTCGGCAACTGAAAAATTGCTGCCATAATAAAACCATAGGGCAACTTGAAAAATTGAGATAGGCTTTTGTAGAAACCTCTCTCATGGCCCCATAGGTTCAAATAGATCATTCGCAGGTGCCATAAATTTTGAGTTAGGGCCCGTCAAAGTTTGACAATTTTGAGCACTTAGGGCACTCAAGGGACGACACCATTAGGGTATGACCCCGAGTGTTTGATCGAGTGGGGGGAAAAAATAGGAGCATGCGTAGGGTAATAATGCCTAGCTAGACATGTCAGAGCTGACGGTTCGTCATTGCAATGAGCAGAACGAGAAATCGGCCACGCGACAACATTCCATTGAGTGAGACTGACGATTTTTTTGCCAACTGAAAAATTGCTGCCCTAATAAAACCGTAGGGCAACTTGAAAAACCAAGTTTGACTTTTGTAGGGACCTCTCTCATGGCCTCGTAGGTTCAAATGGATCATTCGCAGGTGCCACGGATTCCGAGTTAGGGTCCGTCAAAGTTTGACAATTTTGAGCACTTAGGGCACTCAAGGGACGACATCGGTAGGCTATGACCCCGAGCGTTCGATTGAGTGGAGGGGCGAAACAGGAGCATGCATAGGGTAATAATGCCTAACTGGACATGTCGGAGCCGACAGTTCATCATCGCAACAAGCAGAACGAGAAATTGGCCACGCAACAACATTCCATTGAGTGAGACTGACGATTTTTTCGCCAACTGAAAAATTTCTGCCCTAATAAAACCATAGGGCAACTTGAAAAAATAAGATAGGCTTTTCTAAGGACCTCTCTCATGGCCCCATAGGTTCAAATAGATCATTCATAGGTGCCATGGATTCCGAGTTAGGGCTCGTCAAAGTTTGACAATTTTGAGCACTTAGGGCGCTCAAGGGATGACGCCAGTAGGGTATGACCTTGAGCGTTCGATCGAGTGGGAGGGCAAAATAGGAGCATGCGTAGGGTAATAATGCCTAACTGGACATGTCGGAGCCGATGGTTCATCATCATGACGAGTAGAACGAGAAATCAGCCACACAACAACATTCCATTGAGTGAGACTGACGATTTTTTCGCCAACTGAAAAATTGCTGCCCTAATAAAACCATAGGGCAACTTGAAAAAATGAGATAGGCTTTTGTAGGGACCTCTCTCGTGGCCCTGTAGGTTCAAATGGATCATTCCTAGGTGCCACAAATTCCGAGTTAGGGCCCGTCAAAGTTTGACAATTTTGAGCACTTAGGGCACTCAAGGGATGACGTCGGTAGGGTATGACCCCGAGCGTTCGATCGAGTGGGGGGGCAAAACAAGAGCATTCGTAGGGTAATAATGCCTAACTAGACATGTCGGAGCCGACGGTTCATCATCGCGACGAGCTGAATGAGAAATCGACCATGCGACAACATTCCATTAAGTGAGACTGACAATTTTTTCGCCAACCGAAAAATTATTGCCCTAATAAAACCATAGGGCAAATTGAAATACTGAGATAGGATTTTGTAGGGACCCCTCTCATGGCCCCGTAGGTTCAAATGGATCATTCACAGGTGCCACGAATTCCAAGTTAGGGCCCGTCAAAGTTTGACAATTTTGAGCACTTAGGGCGCTCAAGGGACGACGCTGTTAGGGTATGACCCTGAGCATTCATTTGAGTGGGGGAGGGGGGGGAAATAGGAGCATGCATAGGGTAATAATGCCTAACTGGACATGTCAGAGCCAACGGTTCATCATCGCGATGAGCTGAACGAGAAATCGACCATGCGACAACATTCCATTGAGTGAGACTGACGATTTTTTTGCCAACCGAAAAATTGCTACCCTAATAAAACCGTAGGGAAACTTGAAATATCGAGATAGGCTTTTATAGGGACCCCTCTCATGGCCCCATAGGTTCAAATGGATCATTCACAGGTGCCATGGATTCCGAGTTAGGGCCTGTCAAAGTTTGACAATTTTGAGCACTTAGGGCGCTCAAGGGACGATGCCGGTAGGGTATGACCCCAAGCGTTCGATCGAGTGGGGGGAAAAATAGGAGCATGCGTAGGGTATTGTTCATTAAATGAATTGTATTGTTCATTGAATGAATTGTATTGTATTGTTGATTAAATGAATTGTATTGTTCATTAAATAAATTGTATTGTATTGTTCATTATAAAAACAACACTTACGATGAAATGAAATGAATTGTATTGTTCATTAAATAGCCATTATTAACCATTGTTAATTATTGGAATGAAGATTAAACATTTCCATGATAACACCACACACAGATGAGCAACAATTTATATGATCGAATATCAACTTCTGTATATATAAAAATGTTGAATGATTACAAATGTATGTCTAAATACGTGAATGTATGTCCATATACAAAATATACATGCCAAGTAGACATGTAAGCATCCCAAAACTATCTATAACATCCTAAGCTATTGATGGATCATTAAAATCGATCCTCTTCGCCGCACTGCTCGGCTCTAAAGGATCTTGCACAAGAAAAACAAACCATGATTAATATTAGTTATATTATATAATTCACATTCAAAAAGTTAAAATAAAAATGAACTATTTAATTGAACTATTTATGTTTACCTCATCTCCACATTTTCTCTTCAACTTTGCAGGACTCTTGATGTATGTCTTTGGTAGAGGAGGTATGTTTTGAATATTTTGATACACAACCTACATATGTTCAGAAACATGAGATTGATACAAGTTAGCATATAATTGTCACTGATAATAACAAATTATATCTACTAATCAAATAATAAAATAAACACACATCTACTCGAGGCATCTCTTCTTCTTCTTTAGGTATACTGGGTGTAGTCATCAAGGATGTGAAGCCAAGAGTTCTCTGTATATATACACAAGTATATGAAACTATCAATCTATGTCTAGACATGTATAATCACTATAAGTTATTTAAACTATTCATTCAATCATATTTGCATTCAATTACCTTTCCCTTGTCTCCAATTGCACTACCAGATCCTAGATCACACTGCACCACACTCGTGCTACTTGTCCCCTACAAGTGTAAAATAAGATATACATGCAAGTTACTACATAATCTAATTAATACAAATATAAATGATGAGCATGTATGTACAATAAAATACAAATGACTAGGTGCAATAATATATGTACCATCAAGCTATCAAGGCCAAATGAAATGGCCGACAAGGTGCCCTCCTGAATCTATCTCAACTCATCCTCGGTCATCAACTTTTAAATAGATAATGTAAATAAAAATTAGTAATTAATATTATCTAATTTATAAATATTTAATTAAAATATAACATGAACTGTGAAAACACAAATCTTACCAATACATCATCAATGTATGATGACGGTGCCTCCTCACCTCTAGCATGTGAGGACTCCCCAGGGTATCCTCCAGTCTGTGTAATAACCTCTGGTGCATCATGCATCTCATGCACCTTGTAATTTGCACTGTCCATAACAGGATCAACGGGTTGTCCAACTGGACCCAAGCATACGTGCCCACACATGACACAACTATGGGGCACGCATATATGTCGAGCTGAGGATGATGTGTCACCAGCACTAGATGCACCACTACCATCAAGAGTAGGCTGAGCTACTGATGCAGCCTGAGAAACCAAAAGGCTACTCAAAGAGTGAATAGTCGATATGGTCCGTGAAGCCGCCTCACAAATGATATCAGGATGTTGAATTGCAGGTGGGGGATCAACAGGAGGAGGGGGGACATATGGGCCCTGGACTACTCTGATTGCCCCAGGTCTATTTTGGGGCATACCTAAACCTACATCTTGGAAAGGTTTGATGTCAAAGTAGTTCACATGTTTGTGTAAGACAAACTCAGCATACAATTTTTTTATGAAATAGAAGGGGATATCAAGATTGTTGTTGGGTGGTTTGTCGAAAACCATCCACCAATGATCCCAAAAAAATTTCACAATCCCATCATTTGTGCACCATTTTGTAGAAAGTTTTGTTTTTTTGGGATCTACGGGCTGACTAGTATGGGGATTGACAAACAATGAGGCGATTTCGGCTTTGGATATCTCAAGATCCTTGATATCCTTATACGACAAGCCATCTGCATATTTTTCCTTCATAGAATCTCGCCACAAAAGGGCAGCATCATGCTCCTCAATCATGGTTTCCATACTTTTTACGATCGACATGAGAGGATCAAACAATGGGTTTAGGTGAGGGATCCTACGATATACTTCTGCAATCCCCCTCAATTCATTCAAATTTTGTGCAATAAAATCTTGAATTGAGGGGGGGTTTGGCAAATGAGGGTTTGGTTGTTGCAGTTGTGGTTGGTCAGTGTTTTCATTGTTATCCCCCATTTTTAACCTAATTGAATGTAAACAATTAAATTTAGTTAACAAATTTAAACAATTAGGTATTTTATTTTTAAAAAACCTAGTTTTCATGAAAAAAAACCATATTTTCAAGAAAAATCAAATAAACATTCACAAAAAATATAAAAAATGAATGAAAATGATTCAAAACGACAAAATTCTTACCTCTAAATCTATTTTTTAGCAATTTTTTGTCAAAACACTGGATATCGGATGGAGCAAATATCGGATTTTGATGAATTCGGTTGACCCATGAGTTAAAAATGACTCACGGGATAGTCACTGTTGAAATATAAAAGTCTCAGAAAATCGGATATCCGATTTCAACACTTAAATTATTTTTAAATAGCATATATAATATAATAATATATTATATAATATATTATTATATTATATAATACGTATTGTATTATATTATATATATTATAATATAATATAATATTATATTATATTATATTATATATAATATTGTATAATATTATATTATATTATAATATATAATATAATACAATATTATATAATATATAATATAATATAATATTATGTTATATTATATATAATATAATATTATATTATATAATACGTATTATATTATATTATATTATATATAATATAATATTGTATTTTATTATATATAATATAATATTGTATTTTATTATAATATATAATATAATACAATATTATATAATATATAATATAATATAATATAATATTATATAATATAATATTATATTATATAATACGTAACATATAATATATTTTTTAAATTAATATTACAAATAAAAATCGGATATCGGATAAAATCCGATATCCGATTTTATTCAATATCCAATTTGAATAGGTAATTACTAGGCCAAGGTGTACTGACACCTAGGCCAAGCAAAAAGTCAACACGGATTTTCATATTTTTAGGTGAGTGAGGAAGGCTATTTTTTTCACATCGCCACCTTTTGGCCCCCCTTGATCCTGCACTAACCCAAGAAGAGAAGGAGGCTTTGCAGCTATATCTTGAAATGGAAATATCTCTAAGAGAGACTCTGACAAAACACAATGAAGATCTTACCAGAGAGCTCACTGAGGCTAATGGAAAGCTTGAAAATTTCAATAAGAGTTCTTCTATTTTGGATGAGTGGATCCAATCTCAGAGGATGAAAGGTGACACATCTGGACTAGGTTTTAATACATCTTAGAAAGGAGAATCTTATGGTAACAAGAGAAACATGCACAAAGGTAAAACTACTCCTAAGGCTAACAAGCCTACTAATAAGAAATCTTTTAAACCCGTTTGATGTATCTGTCACAAACCTAGACATACTACTATTGTGTGTAGAAGAAGACCTAATGGGAACAAACACTATAATGAAAATTCTAGGCATGTAAGATTTGAAGGTCATTGTTTAACATAAAACATGTATGGACATAGATCAGTTGAATACATGTATAGAGCAAACAATCTAGCACCTTGCGTGAATCCAAGACCTAATGTTGACAGGAGAAGAACCTATGACAACTGGGGAATCATGAATTGGCAGAAACCCTATGTCAACCAGTTTAGTCCATATGAAATGGAAAAGGTAACTAATGTGATTTGTACCATTTCAAATAATTATGGTCATGTGGCTATGAACTGCAGAAGGAGAACTAGAAGAGGCAATGCAAGACCATGGAGAGCATCTAGGATGGCCTTCTATCATTTTCACAAACTGAGACACATGGTGAAGTTTTGTAGAAATAGGAAGAACAAACCAGTTAGCCATTTTGTAGATCTGAAAGGTAAGCAGAAGGTAAATGTTGAGGACACTAGAGAAGATATGAATAGAATCTGGAAGAAGAAGAGTGAGGACAAGCTTGCAGAAGAATCTAACCCTTCACCTAGTGTGGAGAATCTTGCATCAGTGAATTAAGCCTTTCGACAGGCCTAAGGGGAGCATAGTGGTAAATCTACTTCTCGGCCCCTGAAGAGTGTATGGTAAGAGAGTTTTTCATTTTGAGTTGTTCTGTGAGAATTCTTGATATCATTGTCTATCGGTTTTCTATATGATTACCAACCGGTTATATACCTATTAGTGTAAGCAAGTGAGTTTGTTAAGCAGTATATTAGGGTTTCTTACCCTATCGGTTTTGCATTTAATGCAGTGGGTAAGTTTATAAAAGTGAGTTTTACCAGGTTATTTTTACCCTAATTGCATTGGAATAAGAATTTTTGAGCACCTGCAGAGTGAAGAAAAGAAGTATTAGTTGATTGTGAGTAGATTTGTGCTACGAATCTAAAGCCAAACTGAATTCATAGATTGGAGAAGGAGAAATGGGTGTGCATTTGAGAGAGAAACTGAAAACCCTACTAGCGCAAAGGGATTAAGGTATTCTTTTGTTAATCTCTCTCAAATCAAGTTTATCCAGAATGGCATCGTCATCTAAGAAAGCAAAGAGACTTATGATTATTGCTGAACCTATGGAGTCTATGAAATCTGATAAAATAGTATTATACAATGCATTGTCTCAAGTTCCTGATGGTGTTATGATCAAAGGTGATTTATCCAGTTATATTGGCTGTAAAATTGAAGATTTAGGATCACTATCAATTTATTCTTAACTCAAAGCCTTGTGTGATAAGAATGGAAAAATCAAACCCGCGTACATTAGGGTTTATGAAAAAAAATTTCATAATGCAACATAATTTCTTGAAGATTTTGAAGAGGAACATGTTAGGATAATTCTTAGTCGTGTACATGGAGAGAATATGTATCTTGACAGGTCGCACACAATCATGAAGGAAGCAATTCATGCAGTGACTGGTTTTTGGCAAACCGGTGAAGTTCTGAAGCTGAGGAAAATTTCAAAAGAGACTATGACTACACTGACTCAGACCACCTCTGACGGTCGTCCATTTTTAGTCAATAACATTAAAGACCCAACAATCAGACTTGCAACTATGGTCATTGGTTACAAGATATTTTATTCCAGCAGGATGAACAATGTGCCATCTTCTATTGTGCATACAACCTATAGGATGATTGTTGAGAATGTAGATTATGACCTATGCGAAGCAATAAGAAGCCAATTGATGTTGAACCTGCAATCAATTAAAAAAGACAATAGTCAAAAGTTCAAGTTTGGTCAACTGTTGATTGGTCTATTCTTCTATTTTCAGAATTTCCTACCGGGAATTGGTGACATTCAATGGTCAAAGGACATACCAGTAATAGCTCAAATCAAGAGCAGCATTAAGGCTATAAATAACACATTTCTTGTTGCTATGAACAAATATTTTAATGAGTTCCAAAAGAAGATGAGCATGAGGTTGAGGCTACCTGAAGATGTGGTGAAACACTTTGCAAAAGATATATGTTTCACAGTTAGCACAAATTTTTGTCTTATGGAATCTGTTGAACCCAGGGAAGATGAAATGGAAGAAATGATTTATGAGGTCAATTATGACTTTTCAATCGGTTATGCCAATAACCTTTTGGTATCTCCAATGGATAAGAAGAAGAAAATACTAGGAACATACTAGGAGCAAATTACACTTGCTCAAACTAGTAGTGCTAAAGGTAAGAAGAAGAAAGTTGAGCAAGCACCTTTAGTGTCAACCAGTACAAGAGTGACAAGAAGTGTACAAGTCAAGAAGGAACGAAACCCAAAGTATATGTAAAGACACAAACTGCAACAAAGAAGAGAGGTAGACAACGTATTCTTCAAGCATACTCTGAAGATACTAACACTGAAGAGAAGCCTAGGAAGATGAAAGCAATTGGTAAGAAATTTAAATCAGTAGGAGAAATATTAAAGGAAAGTACTCCTATTAATGTTATATCATTCAAGCCTATGACTAATTTTGAGAGGACTTTAAAGACATTAGGGAGGAAAAGGTTTAATAATGTGAAAAAGTATTTTGATTCTTTTGATGATGGACATAAGCAACAAGTTGTTCAAGAGGTAATCAATCATTTGTGCCAATTCAATCGGTTACCTCAAGATATTGAACAGGATATTTCTGATTCTTTGTATTCTATTCTTGTAAATTTGTGGAAACTAGTTGTTGATCAGGATCAAGAAATCATTGACAAAAATTTTATTCAATATTTTCCTGAATTACCTAGAGATGAATTATTAGAATTTCTTGATAAATTCAAAAGACAATTTCATCCTAAGGCAAGAAGATTGAAGCTATCAGCCAGAAAGATACAATATATTGAAGATGATACCCACAAAATTTCTAAAGACATTCACAGGATGCATGAGCAATTGAAATCACAAACAAAGACTGGAGCTCTACCGGAGCTAAATGTTGAAGAGAATATTGCACCAGATGCTATTAAGAATAAGGATGATACAAGTTCCCTGGTTATTTTCTTTGTTGATGATATTTGTAATGGATGACTTTATGTGTTGTCATTTGATGGCACACATATGTTCACATTATAATGGTTATCTTAGTCATGACAAATCGGTACTATTCCTAAGTCTTAATTTTGCAAAATGGTACTATCATTTGTATAGTGGATTTCAACAAGTTTGAAGGAGTCTAATCAGTATGTATAGACGACCTGTACATACAACAATGACATTGGTTTTGGTCGTTGTCATTAACACCACTTATGGAGATATTGAGGAGATCATCAAGGAAGCAAATGGAGGACAATTGGATTATGTGTTTGATGTGGTTAACAGTTAAATGATATTAGTGGTCCAACTAGTTTCACTGATTGTGTGATGAGTTATCATCGGTCATGATGAGTTATCCCTAACCAACATGTTGTTCTTTGTTTTGAAAACCTTATGTTTCTTCTCTTTAAAAGTGAAAGCTACTGCCTCTGTGCTGCAATGTGAGAGAACAACAAAAAGTTTGAAATAAAGACAACAATTTGAGGTTCCAAATGAGGAAACCTCCTACACTTTAAGCCTTATAAACGCTTGGGCAAGTGAACCCTTTTAAAACTATTTTCTTACAAAAATATTAAATGGTTTGCAGAAAACCAGTGTAAATTCCTGCAAACTTTCCTTACTGATCGGTACAACTTAAACCTAAATAGAAAGTTGAATTTGTCTTTTGAAAAGGATCACAAAATGCACCCAAAAACCAATAGGTAAACCAGTGCCTTATTTGGGTAACAAAGTCATCTGTAGCAGACCGCAACTTGATAGGAGAAACTAGTACACAAATCACAAATTCTTGATCTATCAACTTCGAATATGCCTGACATATACAAAGTCCTAATCTGCATCAGACTCAATCATCCAATCCACACCACATATACTGATATCAATGAATTTGTTCAAAGTATTTTATATTTTCCTCCTCAAGAAAAAGACTCAGAACAACTTCATTAGATGCCTAACAAATCATTCAAATAAGCAACCTTGATTACTTAAATAAAATGAACACCAGTATAGTGACATAAAGACAATATAAATCTGGATTTAAATTCTTTGGACTGTATATTTCATTCCCCTATCAAAAGGTTACAAGTACTTCATATATGACTCAGATTTTTCCAAGAAACAAGCCTGCATTAAAATTTCGCCAGAGTTTTGTTACAAAATTTGTGTCCCCCCTTTTTACCTTTTTTTCTAGGTAGCCTTGGTATCCTTTTATAGAAATCACGATGTAACAAGCTTCAGACTACCTAGAAGAAAAATCTTACCCTAACAGTCATTTACTGCAAAAGTTATATTTTTGTACCATTGTAGTTGAGGGAGAAACCTAACATTCTTTCTAGGATGCGTGCTTCATTAAATCACTGGGCATTCATTTGGAAATGGCGGAAAGGATAGGTTCCTATTACCCAAAAATTGGATACAGCAATCGTCAGCCTCATAATGTCAGTGGATCATCTCGTGCCAGAGCATTGATGGGCTCATCCTAAGAAAACACACAGCCACGCACCATTATGTTCTATGAAGATCTCCCTGGACACCTCTCACCAACCCTTTACTTCGAACAATATCTGATGGGATTTACACATCTCTGCCACTATTTCTTTTAAAGATTTTAAATTTTTGGCACCAACGAATCAGGAAAGCCTTCCTTCTGAGCAACTTTCCTTTAGTCACCATGTCACGACATTTAAAGTTTGGATGTGTTTCCATTGCGGTATAGCGACAACCATCCGATGATGGAAAACTAGCACACCCATTAACTTGCCTGAGTAATCCATTTGGAACGGGCCCCACCACTTGGTTTTTCCTCTCTATTGAAAACTTAACCACTACCACTAGTTGTCCGCCATAACCACTCGCCTTAACTATTGGCATTAACCATTGTCTGGGCCCACCACTAGTGGTTTGTTGCCATGTCGCAAGAAATAACCGTCGAGAACCTTCATGCTACGGTATAGTGACACCAATCAATCTGCATTGGACCTGCTTAGTCATTAGCCATTCTAACCCTCAAAGTGGGCCCCTCATCTATTTCACTCGTCTATAGACCCCTGACATGTGTCACCTTTAGATTGGCCCATGGGTCCCTCTAGACTCTACATGTCCACGGTTGGCCCCATCACTAGACTTGGTCCGACTCTTTAATCTCACCTGGGCTGCTCATCCTTTTTGTCGGGTCCCACCAACTAGTTGCCAAGTCGCAGTGATAGCCAGTGGGCTACTCTCCATTGTGATAGCTGTTAATCTCTCTCAGATCACCATTGATCTCCCTTGACTTGCCTGGCCTTTACCTCACCTGAGTGGCTCCCTCTATCAATTTGTCCATCCACTCCATGTGTCAACATTTGGTTTTCCTGTGGATCTACCTACTCACCACTTGGACCTGCCACTAGACCTGGGCCTATCTTGGTTCTTCTTCAACACTCCACTACGTGGCACATCCTAATTTTCCTTTGGATCCATCTAGATGGCCACCTCAACTACCACAACGTCAGTCACCATGTCGCATGGGATAACAATCAAGCTTCTTCACATGGCAGTATAGCGACAATCGTTGATCTGCTTTCAACTTGCTCGATCCTTAACACCTAAGCCGCCCTCCCTTTTCAGCATGTGCTTTGTTTCCAAGTCATGATGATAAATCAATGGGCATCTTTCGATCGCGGTATAGTGACCGTCGTCAGATATTTTTCATCACTGTCTGATCTTCCTTGATTTTCTTGACCCTTAGCTTCTCAAAATGACTCTCTTATGCCATGGTGTCACCATGTGTTAGTTACTGGTTTGCTCATGAGATCCGCCTAGGCACCACCTGTCTTGCCACTTGGACCTGCTCGTGGACTTGGGCCCACCTTGGTTCCCCTTCTTTTGGCTAGACTCCCTCTTCGGCTAGCCATTTTCTTGTCTCATCAAAACCCTAGTTTCATTGACACCTTTTATGTCGATGAAACTAATGCCTTCGGTGAGACCTTATAGTGATCCATCAAAGCCAAGGTCTGCTCAAAGTCACTTCTGATGACATGCCACCTATCTTGCCATGTGGTACTCCTTGATTGGCTCTAGGGTCCTTATCCTGACACCTTAGCATGGTCTCCACTAATCGCCAGAATGAACGTCTTCGTAACTGTCTATCCTAACTGGTTGCATTAACTACTGGCCATATCTCACCGCAAGTGGTTTGTCACCAATTCATGGCCTTTAACAGTCGAGCACCTTCATCTTGCGGTATAGCGACAGCCGTTGGATCAACTCACCCGACTATTGGCTCATCTTCAACATGTCCGCTTGTTAATCTCCCCTTTTGCTGCAAACTTAGGTCGCTCTGAGATGCATGTGCACGCAGGGCCCACCACTGTCTTAATCGACCACTTGCCAAAAGCCCATAAGCTTTGACACTAAGGATGCATGCAGCCTTGCATATAAATACTGAAGTGCTCCTCCCCATGGCCAATATGGGATAAATGGTTCTTCATGCCTGGGCCTTTCCCTGGGGTCATCGGGATCCCTCCAAACATGCTAGCCCGATGGCTGATGTCATTTTCCTCCACTTCATGATGTTCCCTCGGGTCATCGGGAATACATCAAAACCTGACTTCTGATGGTCGATGATGACTTTTTTGGTGCTTTGCACTTCTTATCGGGTCATCTACGTAACATTAAACCACTCCACCCGATACTCGATGGCTTACTCCGGTCTGTTCCACACTCCATCGACCTCATCGGGGTAAGTTTTGCCGATCGAGGTAGGTTTTGTCAATAAGGCAAAAAATAAAAAAAAACTGCTAGAAACATGTCGCGATGAAGTGCAGATGCAAAATTCTTGAAATGGGCCTCCCAAATTCATAAAAGTTTATGAATCCCAATAGTGGCTCAGACTAGGGATGGTTGATCGCAAGATCAACACAAGATTTCAAAATCTCCGGAACACAGACCACTTAGGAACAAATGACTTCTCTTCAATTCAAAACAGGGGCTTCTTATTGAAAACCACACAACTGAAAGAAAATATATATAGCCTACAACTACTATGCATGGACTGAAACAGATCAAGAGAAGTAATATTTCAAGAATTGTCCATGCACTAGAAATTCCTATACTTCGCCATTCATTCTTTGCAAGAAGTATGAATCTTTTCCATTGACATCACAAACAATTAAAGGGCCCATCCATAGTGATTCAAATTTCTTATGCTTGCCTTTGTCTTGGTCTTTTACATTCCACTGCAACACCATGTCGTCACTCTGGAACTTTCTTATACTAGTCCTTTTATCAAAAAGGTACTTTGACTGTAATTGAAGTTTCATATTCCTTTTATGGGCTACAATCCTCATTTCCTCCAGCTCTACCAACTGAATCATTCTTTCTTTATTCACAGGTAATCTGGCCTTCACTCCATAAACTAGCTCAAAAGGGGATGTACCAATGGCCTTCTTTACAGTCACCCTGTCAGCCCATAAAGCTAACCTGATATTTTGATCCCAGGACCTTTTATTTTCCTCTAGGATCTTCTTGATGATGTTGAGGAGAATTTTATTACTTGATTCTGCCTAGTTGTTTCCCTATGGGTGGTATGGTGAAGAGTATGACATAATAATCCCATAATTAGCACAAAACTCTGCAAACTCCTCAAACCTGAAGCACATAGCGTTGTCCATGACTATTTTAGCTAGCACACCAAACTTTCTCACTATATTATCCATCAAGAAATTAATGACTACCTTACTAGTAGCATGCTTGGTAGGTATGGCTTCAATCCACTTGGTGAAATAGTCTATAGCCACCAGAATCCATCTGTGACCTTTGCTTGATTTTTCTATTATCTCTCCAATAAAATCAATGCCCCATTGAACAAAAGGGGCTTCAACTATAACATAATTCAAAGGCAAAGCACCAACATACCTTACTTTAGAAGAAAATATTTGACAAGGATCACATTTTTGAACATATTTATGGGCATCCTTGAACAAAGTTGGCTAATAATACTCTACTCTGATTATCCTATCAGTAGTAGTCTTAGCTGAATAGTGGCCTCCACACACCCCACTGTGCATCTCTTTTAGAACCTTCTTAGCTTGGAATTCATCCAGGAAAACCAGTAGCATCCCATCATTGTTCCTCCAATATAGGTCTCCCTAAATAAGAACATATTTTTGTGATTTTAACTTTAATGTTCTCCTTTGGTTGTGTTATACCTTCTAGACATGAGGCATTCTTCAAGAAGTATACCACATTTGAATACCATGGCTGCCTCTCAATGCTAGTTACAAAATCTTCTTCAACCTCAACATTATTTATGTCAATATCCTTAAACTTTGTCTCAGTCATTAACTTGGCTAAGCCTAGACCTCTTACCAGCTTTGTGATTTTGATCTCCAAATCAAATTCTTGTATTCTGCTTATCCATCTGCATCTTTTTCCAGTTACTTCAGACTGGGACAGGATATCCTTGACAACTGCATGTGGTACATAGGCTACAATTTGGGCATTTACCAGATAAGGACGAAATACTTTAACAGCCTTGACTAGAGCATACACTTATTTTTCCATGATTTCATACTTTAACTTAGCATCCTATAAAGATTTGCTATAGAAAGTAATTGGATTTTCATATCCTGCATCATCCTTTTGAAGCAGAACTATTGCTACTGTGTGATAAGAAGCAAAAGAAAATAATGAGAAAGGCTTACTGTAATCAGGTGATTTTAGCACTGGTGCTTCCTGAATAGCCTTCTTAATTTTGTCAAAAGCCTGTGCAACTTCTTCATCCCAAGAAAACTTTGCATCTTTCTTCAAAAGATTCACAATGGGCTTGACAATTTCAACAAAATTTGCAATAAATCTTCTGACAAAATTCACCTTTCCCAAGAAAGACTGAATCCCTTTAACATTCTTTGGTCGAGGTACATTATTTATAGCTTTAATCCTTTTAGGGTCTATCCTAACCCCTTCCTTGGAGACAATGTGCCCTAATAATTTTCCTTTAGTCACTACAAATGATGTTTTTTGGGGTTCAAGGAAACGCCAAACTCCAGAGCCTTACAAAAGATCCTTTCCAAGTGACCACAGTGATCAACTACCTTTCTTGAGAAATATGTCAAATCATCCTGGTAAACAACCATTATGATATTAAAATATTCCTTGAAAGCTACATCCATAGCTCTCTGAAAAGAAGCTCCAACATTCTTTAGACCAAATGGCATTCTCACATACACGTAAGTCCCCCAAGGGGTAGTAAAAGCAGTCTTAAATTGCTTAGACTCTTTTACTAATACCTGATTATAACCTAAGAACCCATCCATCATTGACAATAAATCACAACCAGTTACCCATTTTAACATGGCTTCCATATTTGGGGAAGAATAATTGTCTTTTAAAGAGGCAACATTCAAATTTCTAAAATATACACAAAGCCTTATATCCCCATTCTTCTTTCTGACAGGGACCAAGTTGGATACCCATGAAGAATGTCTTATAGGTTTTATAATCCCCCCTTCCCTTAACTTGGTTAATTCTTGTTGCATTTTGGTCTCCAAAAGGGGGTTAATAGGTCTTTGCTTCTATCAAAAAGGCTTAGCATCAAGATGCAGAGGAATTTCATGTTGAAATAAGTCTTGTCTATACGCCTTTAGGTCCTCATAGGACCAAGCAAAAACATGCTTGTATCCTTTTAATAAGTTAATGAGGTTGGTCCTAATATGGGGAGACAGGTTATTCCCAATATACACCAACTTAGGGGATTCTTTTGTCCCTAAGTTCACCTCATCCAATTCCTCCAGCTTTGTAGATGATGCTTTATGTAAGTGACCATCACTGTAATTGAACATACCCTCTAGTTCAACTAGTCCCCTGGGTATTTCATTTATCTCTAATTGTACTATGTCACTTCCAAAAATTGTTTCCTGTCCATCTACTATCTCCACCAATGCATTACAATCAATCTTTTGACCTTCATAGTCATCTATGCATTGTACAATATAAGGATGTCTTCATCATTCTCAAAAACTTGCCAATTGTACACAAAATATGGGATGGCTGGTCTGGCTTTTGTCTCAATTATTGAAACTCTAGTCAATGTTACATCATCATTTTTTAATGCAACATTAGCTAAAAAATCTGCCATAAAATTTCTTAGACCTTTCAATCCAATCAATGGAAAATGCATCAAAGTGTTTAATGACATCCCAAAAAACATGCTTGTATCTTTTTAACTTGTCATTTTTAGATGCATATCTTGACCTTATGTGAGACAGTACAAGTTTAGAGTCTCCATAAACCCTTAACAACTTGATCCCATGTCTTTTAGCAATTTATAAGCCTAATAACAGAGCTTCATACTCAGTTATGTTGTTTGTACATTGGAATGCTAACAAAAAAGAATACTTGAAGGTAATACCTGATGGGGAAACAAATAGCACTCTTGCTCCATGCCCTTCCTTAGAGAAAACTCCATCAAAGTACATCTACCACATGCCTTCCTGTTGGGATTCTAGCTCATAAACAATAGGATCAGTATTATTCAACTAAGGCTAAATGGGTTCAATCCTGAAGTTATCAAGATCTACATCAATCATGCAATTAAGCATGTTTGGGTCTATTTTTTCAATAACCACTGGGGTACATGGTTCTCTATACAATTTTACAGAATTCCCATTCACTGGGATAGTTGCATATGATAAATCCAACTAAAGATATCCTCCAATAGCAGCAGCCCACTACCTAGACAGAAGCATGCCATAATGTGGCTTGGTATTTGTAACAATTACATCCATTTTATAAGTAGCTTCAGGGAAAGCTGCTATTTTTCCTTCTACATCTCTCATAGTACCCATAACAAGCACTTCTCTATTATCCATATCATAACACCTCCCATATGAAGTGTGTACTGAGAAACCTAGTTCTTTCATAACTCCATAAGGCATCACATTAGTAGCTGCACCAGAATCTATCATGCAATTTTTTATCAATCTATTATTTACTAATAGTGTGACATAAAAGGGATCTATCTGAGATGGTTCCTGATTAATAGTGGTGCCCACATAAAATTCTGGGACTCCTTGTTCTTGATCCTTCTCATCTTTTTCATTTCCCTTTTTAGAAGAAACATCTCCATCTGATATACTTGAAATCAAAGAAAAGGCAGCCTGTCTATGCTCTTTTATTTTCAGCAGCTCTATCAAAGGTACTAAAAATTTCATCTGTGTTAAAGCTTGAGTCATATCAAAAGTTGTGTTAATATTAGACTCAACATGAGTTTTAACCTTTTCTACCTTCTAGTGACTTATTCTCTTGTCACCAATGGTCTCTGCCTTATTTCCAATTGTACCAGCAATATCAGGTTTCACTGAACTACTTGACTGATCACCTTTAGCCTGACTATTTTTATCAGAAGTTTTGTTCTCAGTGGACCTATTAAAAGAAGTTTCTTTAAAAAATAGAGAACCATGCATACCTTGACTTCCATCATCTTTGCTGCTTCTCAGACTATAGTTATGCTTAGCTTTAGCTATTGCAGCCTTAGTGAGATTCTTGACTTCCTCTTCACTAGGCCTTCTAAGATGAACCTCTTGACCTTCTATTGTGACTACATTCAAAGTGGGATGTCAATCAATTGTCAATTTCTCTTGGCAATTTGCATTGCTTCTTGAGACATCATATTCACTTGCTTCATCCTCTGAAGACTCATAGTCAGTTTCCATAGTATACTCAAACATATTAACTACAGGTTCATCCTCACTTCTCATGGATACATTTAAAGCTTGAGCCATAGCACACTGATAGGGGGAATGTGGCCCATCACATTCCATACACCATGGGTTATTTTCTACCAAGTAAATTTCCTATGTCGACTGAGTAGCAAAGAAGGTACACCGAGTTAATCTGAACTGAGTGGAAATGTGTTACCAGATTCAATGAACCTAGACACATATGTGGAAACGTTACAAGATTCGAGAATAGGGAACCATTATTTCATAGGGAATTGCACTTAAAGATTTTGTATGATTTTGAGGAAGTTTATTCAATGAAATAATTTCTATGTTTATTCATTCGATAAAACATGTTTGTATAATCAATGCATGAACAAGATCACCGCCTTAGAGATCTATATAAAGAATGATTTGAGTATCAAAAAAAAGAGAAAAAAGATGATGAGTTGAAGAAAAAATCTTATGATAAGATAAGATGTGATGATTGAGCAGAAGTATTCAGAGGTCACCAAGAAGATTTTCAGCAAATAGTTTAAGGGACAAAGAATACAGAAGAGGTCACCGAGTTGATCTATCAATTACCAAGGTATGCTATGAGCATGGTAATTTCATATTGAGCACATAGAGTCTACTATAACATTTCAAATGTAAATTTGCAGATATTTTGTAAAAGATTTTGATTGAATTATTTTGAGTTGTGTTAGAAACCTTTAACAGGGTAAAAGGCTCTAACAAGGTCTATAAATTGTAAGGCCTCTAACCAGGTACAACATTTTGTAAAAGTGTTTGTAAAAATCCTTTAGCAAGGTAGATCTAAAGATCTTGTTACTCCTAATAGGGTAAGCTATCGGAAATAGCTAAACATGTAGCTCTAACCGAGAAACCTTTATTATTGCAGTAGTGAAGTTGTGGGTGCCATCCCCACTGCAATTTTTCTCTCTAACCAAGATTTTCTGTGTAACCAAAATCTTTGTGTTATGGAGTGAAATGTGTATGGATGTAATTTCTATGATTGTGTTTTGGCTTTATATGTTATGAGATCAACTATATACAGTCTATGTTTATCAATAAGATTTTTTTTAAAATAAAATTTTTGAAGTACTGATTCACCCCTCCCCTCTCAGTACATTAGCTTTCATTGTTGGACCTAACAATTGGTATTAGATCTATACTCTTGGAAAAGGGTTTTACAACCTAAAGAGAAAGATCCCATCAATGGAAGGCTATAAACAATCATGCAGAATTGTGAATCTACAAGAAGAATTGGATCATGCTAATCAAGTGATTGTAGACATGCAAAGACAAATGCAAAAATCACTGAAAGTAAGAAGAAGATTGTCTGATGATTTATATGACTCACAAGAGTTGGTGGAACAAATTGAGACATCATCTGAGAACAGCATATCAAAAGAGTCTGAAGAAATGATTATAGAATTGAAAGAAAAGAACAAAGCACTAAATGATCAGCTTAAAGCAATGAGAAGGGAACATGAGTATTTCAACACACAAATGACTAAAAATCTTGATGCATTGAGAATAGCTGAAGATAACATAAAAGGTATAGAAAGAGAAAAACAACAACTGGAAGCATTGGTATCTGAAAAGAATGATGAAATCACAAGGATGACTAGAATTCAACATAATCTATCTGATCAATTGGGTCATGCACATCATGAAGCAACTCTGAAAGAAAATGAGAACCAAACATTGAAACTTGAACTATCAAGATTGACTAATGAACTTGAAGCAGAAAAGAAGTCAAGAGAAACGCTAAAGAAAAGTTATGAAGCGTCAAGAATGTTGGATGAGCAACTAAGAACAAGATCACCCAACAAATTTGTCGGACTCGGTTACAAAAGAAACAACTCTACCGACAAAGGAATCAACACCATCGAGAAAGGAGAATCATCAAGAAAGGGTGGAAACAAAGATAAGTTAAAAAATAACAAGCCTATTTGCAACTACTATGGAAAACAAGGACATACTGCCAACATGTGCCGAATCAAAAAAGGTAAGCTACCGAATGTCACTAGGTCTGATAGTTATTGTTACAATTGTAATAAGTATAGTCACACATCTAAATAATGTAGGACAAAGTCTGTTAGCAATTATCAAAAGGCAAAATTCAAGGGATTTTGCAAAAACTGCAATAGATATGGACACAATATCGAGAAGTGTTGGTTTAAGAAGAAAAACTACATGTGGTCTCCACACTGAGCAAATGATAGAAGCTACCAAACTCACACAGATCTCAATCAACAATACACTGCAGTACCATGGGATTACAATACAAGAATATGGTGCGAATGTTGTGGAAGGTATGGACATATAAGTGTGAACTGTATGATAAGGTTTGGAATCAACAATCGAAGATCATGGAGAAATCCTAGAATGGCATGCTTTCATTGTCATAAAGTTGGACACTTGGCTAAAGATTGTAGAGATCAACCTAGAGGAGATACTGAAGAGATAAGAATCAAATTATAGAAAATCTGGAAAAGAAGGAAAATGGATCAAATAATGAAGAAAGCACCTTACCTACCCAGTTAGGTGCATCTACTTCCAATTAATCAATAAAGGTATGAAGGGACTGCATCTTCACAAGGTTAGATCTTAACAGTTCCTATTTTAATCATGGAAATAACTCCAAAATCTGCATAGCTAAGATGTATTAACATTTCTGAAATTGTATCTAGTCTTACGATTTACCAGTGAAGTCGGTAAATACAATAAACCTGTCTAGTCGGTAAAGAGTAATCAAATGCATTTAATGCTTATCTTACCTAACTGCATGAAGCCCGATAAGGTAAAGGGTGTATTTAAAGTTCTTTGTGCAGTCATTTTACACTTATCAATTTTCAAAGAGCAGAGCTAAGCGAATCAAAGGCGATCAAACATTTCAGAGTGAATTCAAGGTATTTTCACAAAATCTTAAAACGCATTTTCAGGTAAGTAAACTGATCAATATCAGTTGTAAATATTTGCATTCTATTTACTAAGTTGAAAGCGTTTTCTAGTTAGTTGAAACCTTAAGCTATTTTATTAGTAGAAATCCAAAGTTTGAAATGGCTCCCAAGTTGTAGAAACCAGTTGTAGTTGAGACTATTGAGAAGCCCTCACTAAAGTATACCTTACCTCCCAAAGTGGCATCTGAACCCGATGAGAAAACTGCATTTTCTCTTATTCCAAATAGGGTTCTATTGGTTGAAGATGTCAAATTTTATACTAAGTGCCGTGTAGAAGAGATAGGTCATACCGAAATCAAGGACATGTATGATGAACTTTGCACCGATGGAATCCTGGATAGTAAGTATGAGCATATCAAGGTTAAGGGATTGACCGAAGCCCTAACCTATCCTCGAGTTTTCAAACCCCAATGGGTCAATTTTGTTTTGAGAAAAGTGCATGATGACTTTATGTGGTTAGAAGACCAACCGTTCAAGATCGCCAAGGAGATTATTCACTTAATCACCGGATACCCTATATACGACCATGCCTGAGCATAGAAAATGATTTCATAGAAGGAACTGATAACCTTAACCGGAGTTGAGTCTAATTGCAGAGGTCTTAAGTTGAATAATGTAACAGATGCAGAACTAAAGTTTGTAATTAGAGTCATCCGTTATTGTTTCTTTTAGTCGGCGAGAGAGAACAGTGTACCATGTGCAGCTGTGCATTTGGCCTATAAAATTGTGAAAAAGGGTATGAAAATTGATCTATGTGAAGTATTGTTGAAGAATCTTTTTGAGAATCTCAACACAATAAGGAAACCTAAGAAGAATAACTCTGCTAACACACTAAAGTTTGGGTCACTATTAGTATGCATGTTCTTCTATTTTCAGAAGTTCTTTCCCTCAGTCGATAACATTGGTTGGGAAATACACCGACCAATCACCCATCAAATAAATGAATTTATCAATCAGCTAGGTGATAACTTCAATGAGATAATGGATGACTACTTTAATAAGTTTCAGGAAAAGATGCATAACAGGTATAGGATCCCACCTCAGCTAGTGGAGAAATATAAGGATACTATATGTTTTGAAGTGGACACCGACTATTGTTATGTCAATGCAGTAGAACCCGGAATTCAATCTTTATCGCCTATGGGTTATCACATTGATTTTGAGATCACTCAACAACAAATAGATGCCTTTCTGACACTTCTAAGGCACTTGACTGAGATCAAATATGGTACCTATGAAGAGGTAAAAGAGAAGGTAAAAATGAGCATAGTTGTACCAAAGGCTACCAGAAAAGCCACTAAAATGATAAAAGACTTAACTAAGAAATTTGGAGAAGGTTCTACCTCCACACCTACTAAGCCAATGGGTAGGAAAGATGATCAACTTTCAATTGAGGAAGAATCTGAAGCTCAAGAAGCAACCATCACTCTGAGCACTGAGTTGCCAAAGGGAAAAATATTGAAAAGAAAGAAACAAGATACACCTAAGGTATCACCGACTCCACTAGTGAAATGACCTAACACTAGATCATCTGCAATGTCACCTGGTAAGAGGCAGAAAAATGTTGAATTGCCTAAAGTTATAAAGACTTATAGAAAGTCGACCAGGAGACTCATTTTGAATAAGGAGTCAAGTGACACAAAATCTGAAGATGAAAATAAATTTCAGATTGTTAAAAGCACAAAGGAAGATGTACACAGTGTTGACAACTTTTGTGCTACACTGAAACAATATGGAGGTTTTGGGTCTTTCAAGTATGTTAAATATGACTCCCAGACAGAAGAAGAAAAGAGACAAATAGAAGAGTCAGTTGTATGTACACTTCTCAAATTCTAAGTAGTTCCATTGGAAGTAAGTAACTTTCTTCCAAATGAATTATACTCTCACATTGACAACAGATGGAAATATGCTATGGACTCGAAGAAGTAGATAAGAGAAAGAGTTTTAGTACATCTCTTTCCAGACATGTCGGTAGATGATATTAGAAATCATTTGAAAAACTACCAGACAATTTAGACTGAAGAACCTCAGGGTGAAGTAGAAATAGTTGACTTCACCGAGCAAGATCCTGCTTCAACTATTCAACAAGAAGAGGATGTGATAGACACTGAGGCACAGGAAGAAGAAATGATAGAAGGAAATGCCTATGCCAAACTGGTAACCAGTGAATCATTATTGGAACAGGTTAAGTCCTATCCTCTGGTAACTCCACAAGTGACAACCGAGATACCTTAGGACATAGAACAAGGCAAAGAGGATCATAAGGCTACACAAGGTGAATCTACCCCTTAGGCCATAGGCGAGAAAACTTCTCAAGCTCTTGCAAGCACTGAAACTACTGCCACTGAGACCCTAAGAAAAGAATCACCGAAGGCTACAACAGAGGCTAGAGAAACTAACAAAAGTGTTGCTCCCATCGAGCAACATACCGAGAAAGATCAAGCCTCTAATGCCATTGTACTCATTCAACTGGTGAAGGCATCACCATCAAAGGAGAAGAAAGAAAAGAAGTACAGTTCCAAGATAGATTTGTCAAAGCCTATTGTACTGTCGAACATTGACATTTCCAAACTCAAAGGGCAAGAACTTATTGAATTTGGTGAATTGTGCAAAGCCAAAGCAGAACAAGAAAAATAGATAGCCATTCAAAAGAAGAATTGAGTACTTCTGAAGGTTAAAGCATTATTGACAGACATGCTACTTGAAGCTATCGTAAGTAAAGATGCAGCCATCCATATGCAATTGGATGAACTACTCACTCAATTGGAAACATCAGGAGTAGAGGCATCAGAATACCTTAACAAATTAAAAGACAAAGAGCTAACTGCCAAAATGATTGAAGAAGTACAGAAAGCCATTGCTATAGGTAAAATCAAGCTTGTTGAATTCATTGTTGAGTTGTCCCCTCAACTCAAGCACATTATTTATTTATTCCAAAAATTATGTACATGTAGCGTCCTAAAATTGTGACACTTGCAATTTCGACTACATTTCGGTCTTCACGATGGTGACGCAACACACAACCTGAATGGAGACCCTGAAACCTGATTACGACACTGAAAACTGCATTTTTCAAGCACCCTGGCCTGAACCTCCTTGCACCCTGCTATCCCGGGAGGTGGGACCAGAGCACCCAGCACCCTTGTCCTTCAGGACCAGGGCGCCCAGTGCCCTGGTCCCCCAGGACCATGGCGCCCAGCGCCCTGGTCCCTGGGTCCTATTTTGGGCCCGGTCTCCTTTGGACTTCGGGTCTTTTTGTTTGCAAATTGGAAATTAACTTTCCTGGTCGGCCTAAGGTCGGGAAAATCAGTCTATCAGCCCTAATTGACAAGTATATAAACTACATTTTTCTCTCTCATTTGGCATGAAGAGGATATGTGTAAAAGCGTGGAAACTATACTCAAGCATTCAAGCATTCAAGTATTCCTTCAAGCAATTGATCATTTCAAGTCTCCATTCAAGGCTAAGTGTTGCATTCAAGTCAAGGATTCAACCATTGAAGAGGAGATCACATACTACATGCTACAACATACAACATACAACATCTATACCTTCGCACATAAGGATACAAACATCCTTAGAACAAGGTATTAGTACTTGTTTTACATACATTTACATTTACAGCACTTGTTCATTTCTTGGTTAATTCCAAAACCAGGGTTTGACCTAAAGGCAAACCCCTAATCCCTAACCCCCCAATCGTCTTCGCTTTTCTGTGTGTAGGTTGCAGGTACGCGGCTGAAATTGAAGATCTAGAATCCTTGTGCAAAGACGAACAGATCCCCCTTCGTTTCGCGGATTTTTCGGAGGACCGTGGCGGTCAGGCGCCATCGTCCCGACAACTTTTGCTCAAATTTACAGGACAACGCCGTATCGACATTTTACTGCTAATTCCAGGTCCGCAGCTTCATACTGTATTCCTATCTCAGTTTATAAGCAAATCTTTCCCACTTTCTATGCATTCCTAGCTTAATTCTCCTATGCACATTCTTTACAAAAGAGGGTAGCCTTGCTGTCTTAACCCTTGAAACTCATTTAGCATCCAATCTTGCATTGTGTGGGATTGGATCTTGTGGGTTTCAACCCCTCTTTTGAATGTAAAGTCTCTCCCCTAAGTGAAAACCATCAACCCTAGCGAACCTCCCTTCTCTCACCTCGGAGTTGGAAGAGGGGAGAGCAACTAGGGTTCGATCGCGATTTTCCGCTTTACATTTTGGTGAACCCGACGTGAACATCCTTTCTGATTATTCATGCTTAGATCTGAAAAAATTGATTACATTTCCATGTTTGATCTTTTGCAAAATTTTAGAGGTGATTGCATAAAAACCCTAAAATTTCTTTTTGAAAATTAAGCTTGCGAAATGTTTAATTGTTAATGCTTGTTTCAAATCTGCCCTTCTATTACAAATTATCAATTCATATTTGTGCTTTAATTTTGAAAATTAAGTGGTTAAATGTCAAAACCCTAATTTTTGAAACCCTCTTGATTCAACCTTTGTCTGACAATTTCACTGATCAAAACATCTCCAAATCAGCTGTAACTTTGGATTCCGGCATAAAATCACAATATCTTTCATCCCTGAAAATTTGGAAAAAAGTTGCGAGGACCGTGTGCACTCCGAGGGCCATCGTCCCTGACATTTTTTCCGAAATTTCGGGAGCGAGATCTTACTGTATTTTCCTGCTAAAATCTAGAATTTTGGCTGATTTTATCAATTATAACACTTTCAAAATTAAAGTCAAAGTTGGTCTTGTGATTGCTTGGATTAAGGCTTCTAAACATTCAAAAATCATTGAAATTGAAATTTTGTGTCAAAATTGTGTTCTTACTGTCCTAAATCTGAAAAGTGTGTTTGCATTCATTAAAAATTTCAGTGCTTTATTCAAATTCTTGCAATTTGTGACTTTTGAAATTAAATGCCTAATTACAACAACTTTAATTTCCGCTTTCAAAATTGAATTTTGCGTGAAATTGAGTCAACTTTTGAATTTCAAAATTTGCATTGCTTTTGACATTCCCTCTAAAATCATAAAATTCAAAATTTCAGTTTCCCTCTCTTTTTCAAAATTCAAATTTTTGCATTTTTCGACAATCTTGGTAGGGTTCAATTTCGAGATTGCAACTTTAATTTGGCCTATCTACAGATCGTAAAATCATCATACCTTTCATCCCTGCAAATTTCGAAAAAAGTTGCAAGGACCGTGTTGCACTCCGAGCGCCACGGTCCTGGACATTTTTTCTGAAATTTCGGGAGACTGTCATGATTGCATTTAACAGCTTAAATCCAGAAGATTGGCTGATTTTACTGAAAATTGCTACCTCTAAATTCAAAATCTTCTCTCTCTTTCTAGTGCATGAGTTTTACAACAATAAGCCCTACTTACACCATTCCCGTTAGACGAAGCCGTAGAATTAAGTCTTTCCGAGGTTTAACTACTGAGGAGATGGAACCTAATTTGAATAGCCTTTTTAATGAGGACATGGGTAATTCCTCTAATCCTCCTAATGATGAAGAAGCTCTCCATGAGGTTTCTGTAGAACAACTTTCGAAATTGGATAACCAATTTGACGATTTTCGACAATGGATGTCTCAAGAATACCCTGATAGTCAAGCTCTTCCTTTAATTGAGGGTCTAAAACATATGCTTCAAAGTGATAAGAATGGAATTGATATTTTGCGTGGTATTGCACACATTGTGGATTCGAATGTGATGCCTATGAAGAGTTGTGCTGAAAATTTGGGTTATACACAACCTCCTACTCAAGTCAATCATTCTATTCCTTTGACAACTTCTATTGCTAGCATACCTACCTTTACATCAAACATAATGGCTACTTCTACACAAGACATTCCTCCTGTGATCACCAGTCATGGGGGCAATCCTTCTTCTTCAATCAACCCTCTTCCTTCATTCAATCCGACTTCTTCATTCATTCCTTCAATGAGTGTGCCTATTATATCACCACAAATGAACATGACGCAAGGGGGCAATTCATTTAACCATTCCATCCCTCCTGTCCAATCATCTCCTATGACTGACTATCATAGAGTCCCACTGCCTTACTCTTTACCTTCTTTCAATAACATAACACCTCCATCTCAATCTAACACATCTAATATGAATTCTTCGACTGAAGCGACCATTAACAATCTTGCACAAACTGTCTCTTCTTTACAGCAACAAATTGCCTCTATGAATCAATCTAAGTTTAGTGTGCCCACATTTGATGTTGCGAGCCCACTTTCTCTTGACATTGTTCGAGCTATCCCTCCTAAACATGTTGAAATCCCGCATTTGGAGCTGTATAATGGTAAAGGTGATCCTCTAACACATGTTAAGACTTTTCAAACAATTTCTACTGATTTTGCTTATGACCAAAGGTTGCTTGCAAAACTGTTCACTAGAACATTAAGAGACAAAGCCCTACAATGGTATTGCTCGTTGCCTTCTTATTCTATTACTTCTTTTGAACAAATTGCAAATGCTTTCATTCAACAATTTCAAAACAATATAAGTCCTAAAGTTACTTTGATTGATTCAATGCACTGTAAACAAGGTGTTAAAGAAAAAGTGACTGATTTCATTGGTAGATATAAGCATTTGTATGCTCAAATTTCTTTTCCAATGCCTGACAATGATATTCAAAGAATCTTTATTTCTAATTTACAAAAAGATATTCGAGACAAACTTCTGTTTTCTGAGTTTACTTCTTTCCAACAGTTGTGTGCAACTCTTCACAATTATCAACTGACTGTGAGTCAAATGGAACAATCACATCCTATGGCTCTGAGTGATAAGGGTGATAGCAGTCAACAACCATTTGGGAAGTTTAAACCGAACAGAGATTCCATCAAATTCAATGAAAACATCATCAACAACAATGTGAATGCAACATTAGGTGTGCCTCCTATTTCTAAATTTTTCAAGAAAGAAAGAAAGTATACTCCTTTGAATGAATCATTGCATAGTATTATGAATAAGTTATTGGAACAAAATGTGCTTACTCTTCCTCCTATAAGACAAATTGATCCTGCAAAGATTACTTCACCTTATTTTGATAACAAAGCTTTTTGTCACTTTCATCGTCAGCCTGGGCATGATACTGGAAAATGTTTTTCTTTAAAGGGTAAAATTCAAGATTTGATTGATAATAATACTATTTCTGTTTCTGGAGTGAATGATAAAGGCAATACATCTGTAGCTCCTCCTAACCAAAATCTTTAGATTTTTACTGATCCATTACCTTCTCATACCTCTAATGCGATTGAGGCTAATGATTCCTCTCTCTCATCTGCTGGTCTTGTGTCTATGACTCCGAATGTGATTAACTTTGTAGAGCAGCAAGAAATCCCTAAAGAACCTTCCATCACATTTGATTCCAGTGAAACCATTAGGGCACCTGATGGTCCTTTATACATAGTTGCAAAAGTCAAGAACACACCTTGCCGTGGAGTGCTTATTGATCCTTCGTGCATGATTAATGTTATTACTGAAGAATTTCTTTTTACTTTGCAATTGAATCAAGTGATCTATGATGAAACAGATGTGATTGTGAAACTATTTGATGCATTTTCTTCTCTTGCAATTGGTTCTATTACATTGCCTATTGAGGTCCATAACAAATCTGTTGATGTGAACTTTGCTATTATTCCATCTTCCAAACAATTTCGTGTGAAGCTTGGCTATCCTTGGCTATCTTCCATGAAAGCTATTTCTTCTCCTATACATAAGTGTTTGAAATTTCCCCATAATGGTGAAGTTGTTACTGTCAATCATAGTCTCTTTAAACCAGCTGAAAGAACTTCTAGCGTTCCTATTGATTACTTTTGGCCTAAACAATTCCAATCTCTTCCTCCGCGAAGTGATCATCTTTTCAAATCTTATCAAAAGTGGAAAACAGATATGATCCTATCTCTAAGTGAACCTAGAACACCTAAACTTGATATTCCTATCATTCTTGAGAAGGAAGTTCTTCCTTTGAAAGATAAAACTAATGTCTTTCCTCAAGAAGATTCCTAACCCATCCCTATGGATGTGACTATGTCTATGCCTAATAAACCTTCTAAAAGTAGACCTATACCTTCTCATCATGATGGACTTGGTCTTCTTCCTAAACCAAATATTCCTCCTTTGTATGGAGCAGTCCCTCCTCCTTCTTTTTATAGAGAGAAGAGACCTTCTTCTTCTCCTATTATCCAGCCTAAGAGACCACAACCTAAACACCCAAGTGCTAAGGATGAGAACATTCCTCCTCCTCAATCTTCTCCACTTCCTACTAAGACTAGACGAAATTGTTCGGCACGTGAACGCCGGTGAAAGTGTCGTCTTAGAGCTCAAACTTTGCAAGAACCAAAAACACCTTCAACAAGCATTATTCCATTTTCTCCTCAGCCGGACGTTGAGCCTAAATCTCCTAAACATAAGATGCATGATGGTCTTGATCCTGTGTGAGTTAAAGATCCTATTTTTATAAATCTTGATGATGATATAGATAAAAATGTTATTCATGATGAAAATGTTACTCCTCTTGCTTCTGATAGTGAATATGAACTTGTTGATGTTGATAACCATTTATCTAATGAATTTTCTAAAGCACTTATCCTAGCTCCTAGACAAGAACAATGTGGCTCGGAACATGAACATAGCCCTTGTTTGGATCTTGTGATAGCTCCATCTGCTGTGTTGGATGTTCCTCCTCTAGCGTGTTCCCTGCCTTCCCGAAACATTGATCAGCAAGATCGGGGGGTAGATGACATGCTAGACTAGTTACATTAGCATAGCAGATTCTCTCCCCCTCTCTTTTGTTACTTCTTCTATATGTTATTCTCAGTCTTCTATTTGTTGTCCTTAGTGTTGTCTACTTGAGGACGATGCAAAGCATTGAGATCTCTTGGTCTCTCTCATGTTGACTCAAAAGACACATGTGTTCCCTTCTTCTAGGTGACCTTCCTTGATTGGGGAATGAAGAACAATTATGCATACATACATATGATATAAATGAATTATCATACAGCATACTGACCCCGAGGAAAGCGAGGTCACCTCGTGCTTTGTGTTTTGTGTCTATTATCCTTGGGTTTATCTCACACTTGGGGGCTAAATCCTTGCGATAACGTGCTCCTTTCTCATTTCTTATATGTATCACTACGTTAAAACAATCACCCCCGGTGAGGCGTGTGCGATCGCTTTAACGTAGGGGGGCATACATCCCGTCCATATCTTTTCAAGATACTTGAAAATTTCTTGGCAAATTTAGCCTTGCCTTGAAAATTTTTGATATCTTTCTTGCATGACTCATAGTGAGGGAACCTTACTACTGACAGTCATGGTTCTCCCTTGTGATCTTCCCTTTTACTTTGTCAATTGAAGTTGTAAGATCCTTAGTCCACTGGGGGCTTGGTGTGTCTTGCCTCCTTGACGTGGTGAAAGTCTTTCAATGTTGTTACCTTGTACTTTACCGAAAGTATGAGCATACATACTCCCGCTAAAGTGGGGGCTAAATGTAGCGTCCTAAAATTGCGACACTTGCAATTTCGACTGCATTTCGGTCTTCACGATGGCGACGCAACACGCAACCTGAATGGAGACCCTGAAACCTGATTACGACACTGAAAACTGCATTTTTCAAGCACCCTGGCCTGAACCTCCTTGCACCCTGTTGTCTCGGGAGGTGGGACCAGAGCGCCCAGCGCCCTGGTCCTTCAGGACCAGGGCGCCCAGTGCCCTGGTCCCTGGGTCCTATTTTGGGCCCGGTCTCCTTTGGACTTCGGGTCTTTTTGTTTGTAAATTGGAAATTAACTTTCCTGGTCGGCCTAAGCTCGGGAAAATCAGTCTATCAGCCCTAATTGACAAGTATATAAACTACATTTTTCTCTCTCATTTGGCATGAAGAGGATATGTGTAAAAGCGTGGAAACTATACTCAAGCATTCAAGCATTCAAGCATTCCTTCAAGCAATTGATCATTTCAAGTCTCCATTCAAGGCTAAGTGTTGCATTCAAGTCAAGGATTCAACCATTGAAGAGGAGATCACATACTACATGCTACAACATACAACATACAACATCTATACCTTCGCACATAAGGATACAAACATCCTTAGAACAAGGTATTAGTACTTGTTTTACATACATTTACATTTACAGCACTTGCTCATTTCTTGGTTAATTCCAAAACCAGGGTTTGACCTAAAGGCAAACCCCTAATCCCTAACCCCCCAATCGTCTTCGCTTTTCTGTGTGTAGGTTGCAGGTACGCGGCTGAAATTGAAGATCTGGAATCCTTGTGCAAAGACGAACAGATCCCCCTTCGTTTCGCGGATTTTTCGGAGGACCGTGGCGGTCGGGTGCCATCGTCCCGACAACTTTTGCTCAAATTTACAGGACAGCGCCGTATCAACATTTTACTGCTAATTCCAGGTCCGCAGCTTCATACTGTATTCCTATCTCAGTTTATAAGCAAATCTTTCCCACTTTCTATGCATTCCTAGCTTAATTCTCCTATGCACATTCTTTACAAAAGAGGGTAGCCTTGCTGTCTTAACCCTTGAAACTCATTTAGCATCCAATCTTGCATTGTGTGGGATTGGATCTTGTGGGTTTCAACCCCTCTTTTGAATGTAAAGTCTCTCCCCTAAGTGAAAACCATCAACCCTAGCGAACCTCCCTTCTCTCTCCTCGGAGTTGGAAGAGGGGAGAGCAACTAGGGTTCGATCGCGATTTTCCGCTTTACAGTACATTTTCATTCTTTATTAAAGATATCAAGCAGAAGACTGAAGCCACTGAGAAAGAGATTACCGATCTCTCAAATACACTAACTACCGAGCCAAATTCTACTCAGAATTTTTATACCAAGCTACAAACTTTTATGGCTCAGCAGTTAGAACTTAGGAATGAAGAGCACAAAATAAGGATGGATATTATGACTCTTCAGACATTATTTATTCCCCATCTGTCATCAATACAAGAGCAGATCAACCGAGCTACCCAACTGTCCACACAAGCAGAGGGAAGCACTCTAGATGGTTCGATTTCATTGTTAGCTGATATTAATGCTTAGAATTATTTAATGGAAAGTGTCAAGGGTGCACTTACCAATGATCTCAACGATGCTCGTACTAAGTATAAATCTATTTTTGATTAGTTGCCCCCACCGAATGGTAACTAGTTTTGATGTTTGTCAAAAAGGGGGAGTGTACCAAGTATATACAGAGTATCTGAGTGTACAGATGAAATTGTCAGGGGGAGCATAGAACATCAGGGGCATGCAAATAAATTTTTATTCAGCATATTGATAAGGGGAGTATGTATTCGAAGTATGTATTTGAACGAATGTATATACTGTCATTTCAGTCACATTTTGTAAGTATATAGATTTTATGTTATGAATTTTGAAAGGAGTTTTGTCAAACATACCAAACTAATGTCAAAAGGGGAGATTGTTACTATTTACTAAGTTGTCATTAGTTTTATGTTCAAAGTCATCCTATATACCCTAGTCGGTTAATACTACAGAAAGATTCAGTCGGTAAGCACTAAGGGTGTCGATTATAGAAGAAAGGATAGTCACCGAGATGATATATATCGAGCTACATACCGAGTAAATTTCCTATGTCCACCGAGTAGCAAAGAAGGTACATCGGGTTAATCTGAATCGAGTGGAAACATGTTACTAGATTCAATTAACCTAGACACATATGTGGAAACATGTTACAAGATTCGAGAATGGGGAACCATTATTTCATAGGGAATTGTACTTAAAGATTTTGTATGATTTTGAGGAAGTTTATCCAATGAAATAATTTCTATGTTTATTCATTAGATAAAACATGTTTGTATAATCAATGCATGAACAAGATCACCGCCTTAAAGATCTATATAAAGAATGATTTGAGTATCAAAAAAAAGAGAAAAAAGATGGTGAGTTGAAGATAAAATCTTATGATAAGATAAGATGTGATGATTGAACAGAGGTATTCAGAGGTCACCGAGAACATTTTCAGAAAATAGTTTAAGGGACAGAGAATACAAAGGAGGTCACCGAGTTGATCTATCAATTACCAAGGTATGCTATGAGCATGGTAATTTCATATTGAGCACATAGAGTCTAGTATAAGATTTCAGATGTAAAGTTGCAGATATTTTGTAAGAGATTTTGATTGAATTATTTTGAGTTGTGTTAGAAACCTTTAACAGGGTAAAAGACTCTAACAAGGTCTATAAATTGTAAAGCCTCTAACCAGGTACATCATTTTGTAAAAGTGTTTGTAAAAATCCTTTAGCAAGGTAGATCTAAAGATCTTGTTACTCCTAATAGGGTAGGCTATTAGAAATAGCTAAACATGTAGCTCTAACCGAGCAACCTTTATTATTGCAGTAGTGAAGTTGTGGGTGCCATCCCCACCACAGTTTTTCTCTCTAACCAAGAGTTTCTACGTAACCAAAATCCTTGTGTTATGGAGTGAAATGTGAATGGATGTAATTTCTATGATTGTGTTTTGGCTTTATATATTATGAGATCAACTATATACAGTTTATGTTTATCAGTAAGATTATTTTTAAAAGAGAAGTTTTGAAGTATTGATTCACCCCTCCCCTCTCAGTACATTAGCTTTCATTGTTGGACCTAACAGTTAAATTCATTGAGCAAGAAGCTCACATTCATCTTGTCTCCATATTGCTCTTGAAAGCAATTTTTGAACTCTTCCCAAGAACCTATACCTTCCATAGGTAACCCTTTGTACCAATCTCTAGCATCCTCAATCAAGGATTGCACAAATAGCTTCATGATGACATCTTTATGTGCAATTTCATAGTCATTGATCATGTCACCAAAAGATTTCAAATGCTCTTCAATACTGGTAGTATTATTCCCAGCAAACTTTTGAAGCTTATCCCTCATTTCAATAGGGACATGGTTTGGATATCCGGGAATTCCATCAAACTACAACAGCCTATACAACTCAAAATTTATCAGTCTCCTTTGGAACTGATTTCCAGTAAAGTTATTTCCAGCATTCACCCTTGGGCTTGAACCACCAGCTCTAGGATTTTGATGATTTTGATTATGGGATAGTCCGTGACTGGTTTGGTTTGCTAGAATCGTACTTGGGGGAATAGCAATATTATTTGGGTTAGTATTTGTTTGCATCATTGGTTGAGCATTCAACAAAGAGGCATAAGTATGTTGGGACATAGAATTACTATGGTCTACAAGTGGGAAAGTTATAGGAGGAGCCTTCAAGCAGCATATCTTTCTTCTGAGCTCGGCATTAAGTGCTTCTATTTCAGCCTTTTCTAACTCCCTTTTCAGGTCTTCATTTTCTTTCATTACCCTTTCTACCTCAATCTCATGCAAAATCATTCCCTATGGTCCTTCTACACTTCCCAACACTAGACCCACAGATCTATTCTCCACTACTTTTGGTTTTCCTTTGTCAACAATGGGACTAGTAGGTTGAGGATCATTGTGAACCTCCCTAATAGGTTGTACTACAACCTTAGGTGCAGAAACAATTTTTGGATCAAGGATTTCTCTAATAACAGGACCTTTCTCTTTACTCACAGGTTCTACTTGAGCAAATAATTCAAGCTCTACAATTTGTCTTTGGTTTCATTCTCTGATTCAGAACCTCAATCTCCTAAGACACTTCATCTTGGTTTGGAAAAGTTTCCTTTGAATCAAACACATTTAACTAGTCTATATCAATCAAGCTGATATTTCCTTCCATTGTTTTGGGAATGGAACTAGCTCTATTACTTGTATTATGCATGTCTCTCCCAGAAACACTGGTATTAGACAATCTTTGGTGAAAGGTTTGGATATCATCATTACTGCCAAATAGGCCAGCATGAAAACCCATAATATCATGGTCAGAGTCATGAGAAGAGGCATTAGACCTTGCATATATAGGACGCTCAGAAGACTTACCCGTTTGATTACTCTTTTGTTTCCATGACTGATTTGACTCCTCAAGAATAACAGTTCCTCTCCAACCCTTCTTAATTGGTTTAGGTAACCCTTCATGCAACTTCTCTTAAGGTTTTTTCTTCATATAAGACCTAGTATTCCTTCTCATATTCATCTTGCTAACCTTGTGAAGTGACTATGATTTTTTCTAAAAGAACACTAGTTTTTTCCTTAATTCAGAGTCGCCACCCAATATCTTGGGAATAAAATATACAGTTTAACATAGTGAATCACTTATAAGAACTTAAGATTGAAACTGTTGATCTTTAGAAAAGAACAAAATAGTATTCTAAGATGCTATCAGATAGATCAAGGATTTTCTTTAGAAAGATAAGCTCAATAATTTTCAGACTGAAACCAAGGGAGCTTGACCTCAACACTTTTATGCAATAAAGACAAAGATCTGCAGTATAAGACTTATCGTATTTGACTCTACCTAGCAATCTTACCACTTTTGTTGTGGTGACTCGGATGGGCCAACTCACTTACAATTTGATTCAATAGTATATACTAGAGCTCTTTAGAATACTCCCCAACAGAGTCGCCAATTTTGTTTCTTCTCTTTAAAAGTGAAAGCTACTGCCTCTGTGTTGCAATGGGAGAGAACAACAAAATTTTTGAAATAAAGACAACAATATGAGGTTCCAAATGAGGAAACCTCCTACACTTTAAGCCTTTCAAAAGCTTGGGCAAGTGAACCCTTTTAAAACTATTTTCTTACAAAAAAAATAAATGGTTAATAGAAAACCAGTGTAAATTCCTGCAAATTTTCCTTACTGACCCGTACAACATAAACCTAAATGGAAAGTTTAATTTGTCTTTTGAAAAGGATCACAAAATGCACCCAAAAACCAACAGGTAAACTAGTGCCTTATCTGGGCAACAGAGTCATCTACAACAAACTGCAACCTGACAAGAGAAACTAGTACACAAATCACAAATTCCTGATCTATCAACTCTAAATATGCCTGACATATACAGATTCCTAATCTACATCAGACTCAATCATCCAATCCACACCAAAGATACTGATATCAATGACTTTGTTCAGAGTATTTTATATTTTCCTCCTCAAGAAAAAGACTCTGAACAACTTCATTAGATGCCGAACAAATAATTCAAATAAGCAATCCTTGATTACTTAAATGAAATGAACACCAGTATAGTGACATAAAGACAATATAAATCTGGATTTAAATTCTTTGGACTGTATATTTCATTCCCCTATCAAAAGGTTACAAGTACTTCATATATGACTCAGATTTTTCCAAGAAACAAGCCTGCATTAAAATTTCGCCAGAGTTTTGTTACAAAATTTGTGTCCCCCCTTTTCTCCTTTTTTTCTAGGTAGCCTTGGTATCCTTTTATAGAAATTAGGATGCAACAAGCTTCGGACTACCTAGAAGAAAAATCTTACCCTAACAGTCATTTACTGCAAAAGTTATATTTATTTGCCATTGCAGTTGAGGGAGAAACCTAACATTCTTTCTGGGATGCGTGCTTCATTAATTCACTAGGCATTCATTTGGAAAATGGCTAAAAGGGTAGGTTCCTATTACCCAAAAATTGGATACAACCACTGTCAGCCTCATAATGTTGGTGGATCATCTCATGCCAGAGCATTCATGGGCTCTTCCTAAGAAAACACATAGTCACGCACCATTATGTTCTTTACAGATCTCTCTGTCGATCTCCCTGGATACCTCTCACCAACCCTTCACCTCAAACAATATCTGATGGGATTTACACATCTCTGCCACTATTTCTTTTGAATATTTTAAATTTTTGGTGCCAATGGATTAGGAAAGCCTTCCTTCTGAGTACCTTTCCTTTAGTCTCCATGTCGCAACGTTTAAAGTTCGAACGTGTTTCCATTACGGTATAGCAAGAGCCATTTGATCATGGAAAAATAGCATGCTCTTTAACTTGCTTGAGTAATCCATTTGGAATGGGCCCCACCACTTAGTTCTTCCTCTCTATTGAAAACTTAACCGCTACCACTAGTTGTCCGTCATAACTGCTCACCTTAAATACTGGCATTAACCGCTGTCTGGGCCCGCCACTAGTGGTTTGTCACCATGTCGCAAGGAATAACCATCGAGCACTTTCATGCTACGGTATAGAGACAACCGTCGATCTGCATTGGACCTGCTCAATCATTAGCCATTCTAACCCTCAAAGCAGGCCCCTCATCTATTTCACTTGTCTGCAAACCCTTGCCATGTGTCACCTTTGGATTGGCCCATGGGTCCCTCTAGACTTTACCTATCCACGACCGAACCCACCACTGGACTTCATCCTATTCTTTAATCTCACCTGGGTCACTCATCCTTTCCATCGAGTCCCACCAACTAGTTGAAAAAGTCACAACGATAGCCAATGAGATACTCTCCATTCTGACTTGGCGACAACCGTTAATCTCCCTTGGATCACCATTGATCTGCCTTGACTTGTTGGGCCTTTACCTCACCTGAGCGGCTCCCTCTATCAATTTATCCATCTGTGCCATGTGTCAACATTTGGTTCACCCATGGATCCACCTACTCACCACTTGGACTTGCCACCGGACTTGGACCTGTCTTGGTTCTTCTTCAACACTCTGCTACGTGGCATGTCCTAACTTGCCTTTGGATCCATCTAGACGGCCACCTCAACTACCACCTTGCCAGTCATCATGTCGCATGGGATAACAATCAAGCTTCTTCACATGGCGGTATAGCGATAGTCGTTGATCTATGCTCAACTTGCTCGATCCTTAACACCTGAGTCTCCCTCCCTTTTCAACATGTGCTTTGTTGCCAAGTCATGATGATAACTCGGTGGGCATCTTTGGATCACGGTATAGCGATCGTCGCCAAATCTTTTGCATCACCATCTGATCTTCCCTAAGCTGCTCAACCCTTAGCTTCTTAGAATGACTCTCTTTTATACCATGGTGTCACCATGTGTCAGTCACTGGTTTTCTCATGAGATACACCTGGGCATCTGTCTTGCCACATGGAACTCCTTGATTGGCTTCGGGGTCCTTATCCTGACACCTTAGCATGACCTCCACTAACCACCGGAATGAACCTATCCATAACCGTTTTCCCTAACTAGTTGTATTAACTGTCGGCCATAGCTCACCGCTAGTGGTTTGTCACCAATTCGTGGCCTTTAATAGTCGAGCACCTTCATCTTGCGGTATAGCGACAACTGTTGGATCAACTTGCCCGACTGTTGCATCATCTTCAACTTGTCTGATTGTTAATCTCACCTTTTGCTACAAAATTAGGCCACTCTCAGATGCACGTGCACGTGAAGCCCACCATTTCCTTAATTAGCCACTTGCAAAAAGCCTATAAGCTTTGACACTAAGGATGTGTGCGGCCTTGCATATAAATACTGAAGTGCTCCTCCCTATGGCCAATATGGGATAAATGGTTCTTCATGTCTGGGCCTTTCCATCGGGTCATTGGGATTGGTGCAGGAGCACCTAGAAGACCAAAGACCTCAATGAAGCCATTAAAGAATTTTTAAGGTCATGGGAGTGAAGAAACAATCAACTATGATGTATTGAGGCCCATCATGGCCTTTAATGATGAAAAATGTAATAAGTTTGTAATTTGTCCTAAAGGGCCTGGTAAGGACCTTAGGACCAACAAAAATATGTAATAGGAATTTATGGTTTAGAGAGTCTAGAAAGGTTTAGGAAAGTTTAATGAAACATTTCATGGCCTTGAGTCTCAGTAGCTAGGAGTTTTGATCAAATAATGTCATTTTGCATACTTGACAAATTTGAATATTTAAAAGGCAACGACTAGGTAGTTTGGGGTGGGAAATTAGTTTTTAGGAGTTAAATGTTTTAACTATGAAATGTAACCAATCAAAGGTGGTTGGTATAGTTAGGGGGAATTTATAAATATTTTATGCAATGCCTTGTACGGCTGATCATGCTGGTGTATGAACTGAGAATCAAGAATAACAGTAAAACACCTTATTATCTGCAATTTTTTATGTTTGGTGCATTATAGTATTATTTTAGTTGAAGGTGTTGGATCTCCTATATTGTGAAAACTTATAGTAACCTTAGATACACCATTTGGATGCATTAAGAACTCATTTTTGGTTTCAGTTTTGAACGTTTAGACTGACTGTTTTCACAATTTTGCTTGTATTTTCATAACAGTTGGTAGTTTTCAATGAATGAAGTCATTCCATGAATTCTCCAAGCCTGAAATTCATGGGATGACATTTTTCTAACATGTATAATAGAAATCTAATAGGTTATGTGCAGATAAGATTGAGAGAAGGGTGATCACCATAAAATAATGAGTGAAAATGCATTGAAATTGCTTGCTAAGGAGCAGCAGTAGCAAATCTGACTTAAGGAGGGGTATATTTTATGACTTTAAGTGTTTAGTTATACCTAAGACAAAGTGAATCCATCATCATTTGGGTGGAATAGTGTTTGGAAGAGGGATATGTGTGAAACCCTACTTTTAAGGGTTTTAGGAAGGCTAAACTTGGGATCTTGCACTTAGGGAGGTTAAAACTTGAAACCAATTGCATATTCCATAGTTTTACACCATATTGGATTACTTTTGAAAGTTTTGGAGTCAGGGAGTTAAGACATCATAGACCTCCTTTGTAAATTTATCATTTTTGGAGTCTCAAAACAATGCACAGTGGCAGGATAGCATATAATTTCTAAAGTAACCTCCTATAATCTTTTGTTATGTCAAATTAGAGCCAAAAGGGTGTCTTAATATATTTTTTTTTGTTTATTTGTTTGTAAATTTTGAGTGGAAACAATTGATCTTCTTCGCTGCAGGGCTAATTGGGCAATTAGGCCTAGAAGACTAAAAAGAGGGTTTTGCATAAAGACAAGTTCTTAGAAACACAAAACTAGTTGAAACACCTTATTTTGGAGTTTTATAAACATTCCATACCTTTGGAATCATTTGGAGAAGTTTTGGTCTGCATTTGACCTATCTAAGCCATTTGGGTGCTAGTAGGCCTAGGGGTTTGAACCTTGTATTTCCCTTATAAATATTAAAGGCTCATTTATCACACCCTTCCTCTACATCAAGTATCCCTCCAAACATGCTAGCTTGATGGCCGATGTCATTTTCCTCCACTTCATGATGTTCCATCGAGTCATTGGGAATACATCAAAACCTAACTTCCGATGACCGATGATGACTTTCTACGCTCTGCACTTCTTATCGAGTCATTAGCGTAACATTAAACCACTCCACCTAATACCCGATGGCTTACTCTAGTCTGTTCCACACTCCAACGACCTCATTGGGGTAATTCTTGCTGATTGGGGTAGGTTTTGTTGATAAGGCAAAAAATCAAAAAACTGCTAGAAACACGCCAGGATGAAGTGCAGATGCAAAATTCTTGAAATGGACCTCCCAAATTCATCAAATTTTTATGAGTCCCAATATGATAGATTTGGTGGCAATTTGTGATGTGTTATGCGATATTGTTCAGATACACTGCACCTAGGAAATTGTGATGGAGTTCCTGAGCCGACATGAAATCTAATGTCTATATAATGGCATTGTGATGTACTTTGTATGATGCGAGATATAGTTGATTGTAAGTTCGAGTTGTTGTGAGTTGTAGAGTAAGTTGGTGATGCAGTATTGAGTGAGATGAAGAGGATCCATACTAGCAAGATGTGCTATTATTAGATCATCCCTACCTATTGTTTTCTAATCACTACAACAATCAAATCTCCTAGCAAGGTAAGCTCTAACAATCTTTTTGTACAAATCCTCTAACCAAGTGATCCATTAGTTTGGGTTTTTAAATCCTCTATCAAGGTTACTCCTAACAGGGCTTTGGGATCTTTAACAGGATTTGCTCCTAGCAGAGTAATTTGTAGACCTTAACCGGTTAGTTACCTATTACTACAGATAGTTAATTTGTGAGTCCCATCTCACCGTGGCTTTTCCCAATTGGGCTTTCCACGTATAAACACTTGTGTTATGGTGGATGTTTTACTTGTTATGGATGCTTTAATATCACTTTGGATTGCATGCATAGTATTTAGTAAGTTGGTTAACTGTCTTTGCTAGTTTGTGTTTAAAGTGGTATTGTTTTTACTATCATTGATTCACCCCCCCTCTCAGTGTTTTATAAGTCTATCAAAATGCCCATTGTCTCTTCCCAAAATCAGGAGTCTCATTGATGAAAAATAGCATTAAACAAACAATTAGGTTACCATACCAGAATGTCCCTTTCTTTTCTCCCTTTATTTTCCCAAGGTTAATCAATAATTCATCTAACATCCATCCATAAAGATCTAATTTCTCATTCTCTCTCATCATCTTGTGAGTTGCATAAATGTAGGAGCTAGAAATAGAATTCAGTCGGTTTGATTGAGTTACCTTGTAACCAATGACCCTGCTACAGAATCTATTGGTGTAAATAATTATTCATCATGGATATTATTACACCTTACTTAATTTTACTTAATAAATACATTTCATAGTAGTTTGGGCATGAGACACTTGGGTGTTTGTGCCACATTGGGATAGTGTGTGTAGGAGAATTTCCACCTTTTATGGTGTTGATCTTCTTACTACTCTATCATATCCACTTATTATGGAGTGATAATTCCACATTTAGTGGGTGATCCACCTCATGTGGAATATTTTATTGTTTCTCCTACCTACCCTTGTTTCTTATTGAGCCACATGTCATGTTTGTGTGCTCACTTATCCATATAGCCTTGCCTATATATGCAGACTCATATTCATTGTATATAAAAACTATTGATCTATCTATTGATGAGAATATAGTTTATTCTTGTCCTATTTTTTTTTTTCTATTTGTGCTTTCCATTTCCTCTAGATCTTGGCAAATCCCATATGATATCAAAGCCATTAGAGTGCCATTGGTTTGCCAATTGAGAGAAATTTGGAGTTTTGCATTTTGGAGCTTTCTATTGCATGTTATTATTGGAGCTTGTTGGGTCAAATCTGAGGTCACCATTGGATTGTGGAGGTTTGAGAAAGTCAGAATCACTTTTTATTTCATCCAAATCTGACATCTGAGGCCAAATCTAGAGTCATTTGAAGGTGGAGGGTGGTGACTTGTCCCAACAATGATAAACAATTTTGGAGCATATTTGACCAAATCCATCATCGTCATTGCGCTCAGAAGGCCCAAAAACCCCAAGATCGTCTATCCATTCATCCAAATCAGCCTCTGTCACTCCAAGTTGAGACAAAATCCCCCTCCCTTGGTCACTCGTACAGACGCAGTGAGCAAGTACGATTTTTTAATTTTTAAATTAAAAAAATATTTTCTGTGTTATTATTTTTTCGAAATTTTTTTTTTAAAATAAATGAAAATTCGTATTAAATTGGGGGGGTGCGTATTTTGAAAAAAGTTTTTTTTGTTTAAAAAAAAATATTGGGTGCTTTTTACGAGGCCCGTAGGCCCTGCTATTCACAGGTACCTGTGGGTACCGTAGGGTACACCTATGGCCACCCGTAGGCCCCACTACGCAAGGTACTTGCGGGTGATGCAGGATGCCCTGTGGACCCCACAAGGGCTTTTTTATTTTTTTAATTTTAATTTTTTTTTTAAATTAAAAACTAAATAATTTTTTTTTAATATGTTTTGTTTTGTTTAAATCAAAAAATCACTTACGCCTTTTTTTTTTCTTTATTATTTTTTTAATAGTTTTTTTGTCGTACAACCTAAGTTGGCCTAGTGGTGGAGAACTTGTGCTCTTGAAAGAGAGGTCACAAGTTCAAACCCCACAAGGGGGTAGGGTACATGTACATCTTATCGGCTTTGGCCCATTACCTATCAAAAAAAAAAAAGGTTTTTTGTCATTTTTTTTTAACAATTGTTTTTAATGGGTTTTTTAAAATCTTTTAAAAACAAAAATATCATGGAATAAGTCAAATTGGGAGCACAATTTTTCTTGTCCACTTCACACCTGTCTTGTATTGCTTCCAACCGACAGTCAAGTGGGGGGTCGATTTGCTCCTTTATATCTCTTGGCAACATACCAATCGGAGGCATCTTCATCTGTAGTATTCTATAGGGCTTCTTTGGTGGCATCATCTTCATGTTGTATTCTCTTGCATGAGCATTGTTGTACTCACACTATCATAAAGTGTCACACCTCTTTGCATCTTGTCTTTGATGAATATTTGATGTAATCCTCTTGTACACGTAGATTAGGAATATTCTTGTGAGACTTGGTGCATGGCTCCAGTTGAGACTTAGATTGTACACATCTGTGCATGGCTCCCATGAGACTTTGATTGTACCAGTACTTCTGCCATTTACGAATATCCAAATGATGCTCAAAGCAGGTTGTCTCCATGCCTGATCTTCATTTTGTTGCAACAAGTGATTCATCGTCATCGACATTGGTAACTGGTTTTGTCACACTTTGACATTATTGGTGCAACATTGGCTCTCTTTCTTCCTTATGGGGAGGTATTTTGGGAAACATCATTGGACCATCTTTGCTAGATATTTTACATTGAGGGGGGCTTCATGGTCTCTTCTTCTCTCTTCTTCATCATTGAGAGCATTGTGTGCTTTCATCATCTCTCTTTTGGGAGGAGCTTTTTCCCATTGGGTTTTTTCTCTCTTTCCCCACTTTGTGAGAGATTTCATTGCATTGGTTTGCATGCATTTGCATTTGTACATGGGTACCTAACATGGCCTCGTAGCTAGGATCCATCTTGCATTGCTTAGTTGCATTATAGACTTAAGTGCATTCCCCTAAGTTGCACTTAAGGGGGGGTGTTGGTATAAATAATTATTCATCATGGATATTATTACACCTTACTTAAGTTTACTTAGGAAATGCATTTCATAGTAGTTTGGATATGAGACACTTGGGTGTTTGTGCCACATTGGGATAGTGTGTGTAGGAGAATTTCCACCTTTTATAATGTTGATCTTCTTACTACTCTATAATATCCACTTATTATGGAGTGATAATTCCACCTTCGATAGGTGATCCACCTCATGTGGAATATTTTATTGTTTCTCTTACCTACCCTTGTTTCTTATTGAGCCACATGTCAGGTTTGTGTGCTCACTTATCCATATAGCCTTCCCTATATATGCAGGCTCATATTCATTGTATGTAAGAACTATTGATCTATCTATTGATGAGAATGTAGTTTATTCTTGTCCTATATTTTGTCTCTATTTGTGTTTTCCATTGCCTTTAGATCTTGGTAAAATCTCATAGAATCTAATATCTATGTCGGTGATAGTGCTAATCCTCATTGATCATTTGTCTGATGTTGCACCGGTGATTTTGTTAACCTAATCATTTGAAACTTTCTTCTCCGGACGTTGCCCAACCTGTGGTAAACTGGTGATTTCCCTGATGGCCTCCTTTGAGATCTTATATGGTCTATCTAACTAGATAAACCCTCCATGCACCCTGCTCAATGTTGACTTTTGCATGAAGATTGCATTGATGTCAATTAACCGATAATGTTATTGTTGTAATAATGTCTTGTAACCAGTAGGTAGAGCTAAGTGAAAGGAAACTGTAACTGGTAGGTAAGTTTGGGGAGTAAACCGGTATTGCTAAGTTTGGAGAATTGAACCGGTAATGTTGGTATTTTTTATGATTATGTTGTGATTGTCATTGATGGACACACACTTGCATTGAGATCACCTTTATATGTATGAGTCATGCTCAACTGGCAATTGTTCCCAACCGGTATGATGCATTATAGTCCTTAGACTATTGGTGTTTTTTAGAAAGTGTTTACCAATTTGAAGCGGTATGCTGACTCCAAGCGGTTCGAGGATCTCAAGCGGTACAAAGGATCAAAGCGGTAGAACACATATTTCCTAGTCTTCATTTTGTCAAACTGGCAACCGATATTTTGTAGGAATCGGTAATACTCTGTGATGAGTTACCAACCAACATTTTGTCATGAGTTACCATCCACCTATTGTTTGGCGGTGCTAACACTTCAATGGTGCTTTTTGTGTTGTGTTACAGAATGTGTCTAGATGCATTGAACCTAGGAAATTGAAATGTAATCCTATTGGACCGACATGAAATCAAATTCCTTTATAAGGACATCATGTCTAGGGTTTAAGGTGGTTGATGAGTTAGAGAGAGTGTGAATGTGTTGAATACTGAAGTAATGCTGGAATGCATTAGGAATGAGATATCAAGGATCTAACCAAGCAATCTGTGCTATTTGCTAGATCACTCACTTGTTGATTACTCACATCTTCAACAAGTCTAAAGCCCTTAACCAAGTAGGCCCAAAAGCCTTTTGTAAATCCTCTAACAAGGTGGTTCACATCTATGGATCTAAAATCCTCTAGCAAGGTAGTCTTTAATCAGACTTATCTCCTAACAGAGATTGAGATTCCTAATAGAATCTATTCTGGTAAAGAACATTGTATGACCTTAACTGGTCTGACCTTAACCGGTTTGGTTCCTATTCTACAAATAGTTACTTGTGAGTTCCATCTCACCATGGATTTTCCCATTTGGGTTTCCACATCAAAATCTCTTGTGTTATGTTGTTTGTGCTTCTATGGGTGAATGCACTATTTGCTATTTGGTTTGCATGTGTGCTAACTGGTTTGTCTGCTAAACTATTTTACCGGTTTACTGTTAGTCTAGCAAAGTGTTTAAGTACACTGATTTTTGGCATACTAATTCACCCCCCCCTCTTAGTATTCATCAGGTAAACCCTACCTGTTGTTTTGATAAACCCTAACTAATTAAGTTTGGTGACTTTTTATATTGGTTTATGATTTGGTAATGAGTGGAAATGATTGTGACACGTATGCATAATGTATGAAGAGAGTTTCAAAGAGTTTTGGAAACATTGAGTTAAAGATTTTTGTCTAGGGAATGAGTAAGTATATTGCATGTAATGCAAAGCACATGATGAGTTACTAAGTTTGATGAAGTGGTGATCAAGGAGTGGTTGATACTTTCTTGAATGATGTGTAGAGATTGTTATGTAATCCAACAGTCATACCTGAACCGACTTGTTTGTAATCTCTATAAGAATTAAGTTTTTGTTGTGTTACCAACCTAGTTGATTTGTATATAAGGTCGATGAGTTGTTTTAGTTTATGTGTTGGAAAAGTTGAAGTGAGTGTGTGATTTTCGAACTGAGTGATGTATCTGCAGTTTGAGTAAAGGCATATAGGAGCATGAAAAGGATCTGAACAAGCAAGTGAAGTTCTATTAAAATATATCAGCAAACTCTTGTTGTTTTCTAACCATTACAACAGTTAAATCCCCTAACTGGGTAAGCTCTAACAAGCTTGGTGTTATTAAAATCCTTTAACAAGGTGATCCATTAGTTTGGATTCTAAATCCTTTACAAAAGTTACTCTTCACAGGGTATTGCTTCTAACAAGGTGGTTCCTAATAGGATCTGTTCTTAACAGGACTTTCTGTAAAAGCTTTAACAGGCTTGGCTCCTAATAGGGCAAACTTCAGAAGAGTTTAGATAGCTATCTTGTGGTTCTCATTTCACCGTGGTTTTTCCCATTTGGGTTTCCACATCAAAAATATCGTATCAAGTGGTTAATGTTTCTATGATTGAATTGCTTAACTACTTATTTCACTTTGATAAGTTATGATAGCCGGTAACAAAATATGGAATAAATTTTTACTTATGTCAATGAAAGTATTTGAAAGTTTGTGAGTTACAAGTTGTTTACTATTATCTGTTGTAAACAGTCAACCGGTTTATCTTGATAGTTTTATTCTGATAGAGAGATTGCATTGTTAGTTCTAAGTTTACTTGAGAGTTTATTTTTGAGATTGGTGAAGTTAATATAAGCTTTTCTATCTAGTGATTCACCCCCGCCCCTCTCAGTAGTTGACCAAATCTTTGTTCTTTCATCATACCATTAATTGGTATCAGAGCACTTCTCGGGTCCTCTAAGGTCTAAGCCTAACAGCTTGAGGTAAAGATCTTGTAGATCATGATGAAGAAGGAAGGTCCAAAGTTTAATAGAGAGAACTATAGGATATGGAGTGACTGAATGAAAATATACATCAAGAGTCTTCGAAATCAATACTAGGAACATTTTAATACTCAATATGTTGCACCTAGTGGGACTATGACTGATGATCAAAAGAAAGAGAAACAAAAAAACAACCTAGCACTGGAGGCTATTATCAGTTCTTTGTCTGATGTTGAATATGTTGATGTTCATGGTTTGGAAACTGCACATGAGGTATGTAAGAAACTTGAATAGATTTACAGCAGTGACGAATATGTGAAGATTGCCAAGGAAGAGAGTCTAAGAGGGAAGTTTGATGACATGCGGATCGCTGAAGGTGAGAATATCTAGCAGCATGGTCAGAGGATAAAAGAGATAGTGGGAAAGATCAAGAGTGTTGGTGGTAAAATGGATGATGCCACAGTAGTTAGTAAGGTGTTGAGAACCCTACTATTGGTCTACGCTATCCGAGTTGCAGCTATTCAGGAGCTGAAATCTATCAAAAAAACTAAGGTAACCCTTGACTCCATCATTTGTAAGCTTACTACTTTTGAACTAAATGGTTATGATTGTAGTGTTCAAAAATCTGAATCGGCATTTAGAGCTTATGTTTCTAGCCCATCTATAAGGAAAAGCAGAGATGTTAGTCACTTTCATGAATCTAGATCCAGCAGAGAAATTGATAATGAAGATAGTTTAGTCAAGCTTGAAGCATTGTTGGCTAAGAGGTTTCCCAGAGGTACCAGTAAATATAGAGGTAAATTACCTTTGAAATGTTTTTCTTGCAACAAGATTGGATACATAGCTGCTAACTGTCCTAATCATGATAATGAGTACAAGCGAGACAAGTTCAAGAAGTACAAGGGAAAAGTAAAAAGAGATTGTCTTATTGCAATTGATGGCGGTGTCACCGATGAGGAATCTGATGGTGATGCTAATGAAGACATTGTGTTTTTAGCCATCAAAGAGGAGACATCTAATGAGAAATATTTAGTTTCTCACATGGATAATTCTGATGATTGGATCATTGATAGCGGTTGTTCACATCACATGACTAGTGATCAGAGCAAATTTATTTCCTTGAAGGAATTTGATTGTGGAGTTGTAAGATTTGGTAATGACTCACCCGACATGGTTAAAGGTAAGGGAACAATTTCACTTAATGGAAAGAGTAGTGCAGATGATGTCTACTAGGTTGAAGGTCTAAAGCACAATCTTTTGAGTGTTTCCCAACTCAATGACAAAGAATGCCCATTGAAGTTTAAGAATGGTATGTGCAAAATCTATAGGAGCAAAGGTGAACTGATTGCAACCAACAAACATACTAAAGGTAACCTATTTCACCTGAATCCTAAAGTCAACAACTATTTAATTGCTAAAATAGATGATAGTTGGCTTTGGCATAGGAGATTTTGTCATATCAATTTTGATAACATTTTTAAAGTGAGTAAGTCCAAGTTAGTGAGAGGTTTGCCTCAGTTGGACAAATCAGTTAATGCTCTATGTAAGGAATGTCAATTGGGAAATATGACATCCTCAAATTTCAAGAGAAAATCTTTTTTAGCGGAGTACCTGTTAGATTTGGTTCATACTGACCTATGTGGACCAATAAGGACTAAAAGTATTCATGGTGATAAATATTTCATGATCTTCATTGATGATTGCTCAAGGATGATGTGGGTCACATTCTTGAAAGATAAAACAGAGGCATTTAGTAAGTTCAAGGCATTCAGGGCCTTAGCTAAAAAGGAGAGTGGAAAGAAGATCAAGTGTCTAATGACTGATCAAGGTGGAGAATTCACTAGATATTGTGAAGAGAATGGTATCAAATGACAACTTTTTGTACCAAGGAAACCACAATAGCTTGGTATTGCAGAGAGAAACAACCGATTAGTTGGTGAAGCTTCTAGGACAATGTTGATACAAGGAGGTGTAGCAAAGACTTTTTGGAGAAAAGCTATCAGCACAGTTGTCTATAAAATAATTGGATTTTGGTAAAAAGAGGTAAGGACAAGACCCCTTATGAATACTGGTATGGTAGATCACCTAATGTTATTTATTTCAAGATATTTGGCAGCAAATGTTTTATTAAGAGAGGTGACTATATTAGCAAGTTTGAAGCTAAAAGTTATGAAGGTATATCTCTTGGTTATTCCACCAAGAGTAAGGTCTACAAATGTTTTAACAACCAGACATAGAAAATCATTGAGAGTGTTGATGTTCAAGTGGATGACTATCTTGAAGTCTCAGGAGAGACCAATGTGGAGAAAAATGATGATGATCCTTGCATTTTGTTTTTAGAACCAGAACCTGTGAAACCTGAAACCGGTAAAGAAAATACTAATGTATCAGTTTAACCGGAACAGGCAGACTCAGAAGAAAATGAACCTGAAGATAATGATCATATTATTCTAAGGTATGTGAAACTGAATCACAATCCTGAATAGATTATTGGAGATAAGGATGCTGGAGTGCTAATAAAAAGAAGAATCAAAGAAAATTCTTGCATGATCTCCACTATTGAGCTTAGAACTGCTAAGGAAGCATTTGGTGATGATTATTGGGTTAAATTTATGGATGAGGAGCTTGAAACAATTGAGAACAACACATGGACCCTAGTACCTCGACTAGTAAATAAAAATGTTATAGGTACTAAGTGGGTTTTTAGGAACAAGTTGAATGAAGATGGTGTTGTAGTTTGCAACAAAGCTAGATTGGTTTACAAAGGTTATGCATAAGAAGAAGGAGAAGATTATGGAGAGAATTTTGCACTAGTGACCAGACTAGAAGGTGTCAGAACCTTATTGGCTTTTGCAGCTCATAAAGGATTCAAAGTATATCAAATGGATGTGAAATCTGCATTTTTAAATGGAATACTGGAAGAAGTATACATTGAGCAACTAGATGGTTATGCTTTGACTGATAAGAAGGACATGGTATGTAATTTGCATAAAGCACTATATGGATTAAAGAAAGCATTGAGAGCATGGTATGAAAGGCTTCACTCACACCTAATGAAGATAGGTATTTAGAGAACCAGTGAAGATGGTAACATATATCTCAAATCTAAAGGAGATAAGATACTGGTTAGTGAAGTGTTTGTATATGATATCATATTTGGAGGAAATGATGACATGACCAATGACTTTGCAAATGAAATGAAAATTTAGTTTGAAATGTCTCTAGTTGGAGAGATAAAAAATTTCATAGATTTGCAAATACAACAAATCAAGAGTGGCATTTTCATCACATAATCTAAGTATGTGAAGGAGGTATTAAAGACATTTGGTATGAGTGACTGTAAACCAGTTGGGACACCAATGGTTACAGGTTGTAAATTGTCTAAGGAAGATAAGGCCACATCTATTGATGAGAAGGAGTATAGGTCAATGATTGGAAAATTGCATTATGTTGTTCACAGCAGACCGGATATAGCTCATGCAGTTGGTCTAGTTGCTAGATTCCAGAAGAATTTGAAGGAAACACATTTGATCACAACCAAGAAGATTTTTCAAATTTTGGAAAGGTACTGTTGACTATGGATTATGGTATCCATATGAAGAAAAATTTGATTTGAAGGTGTACACAGATGTAGACTGGGCAAGTAATGTTGATGACAGGAAAAGAACAATCAGTGGAGCATTCTTTCTTGGAGGAATACTTGTTTCATGGAGTAGAAAAAAATAGAGTTGTATTTCACAGTCTACTATTGAAGCTGAGTATGTTGCTACTTATGTGAATTGTACCAAGGCTATCTAAATGAGACACATTTTGGAAGGTTTTACGATGAAATTTATAGAACCTGTAAAGATCTTATGTGACAATACCAGTACCATAAATATTTCAAAGAACCCTTTCTTGCACGCACGAACCAAGAACATTGAATTGAAGTATCATTTCTTGAGGGAAAAAGTGCAAAGTAAAGATGTGATCTTAGAGCATGTTTTTAACAAGAATCAGCTTGCAGATATCTTTACTAAACCTCTTCCTAAGATTACTTTTGAGTATCTTAGAAGTCAGCTAGGGGTTGTACCCCTTCATGAGGTAAATTAAGCATGATGTAGATTACATTAGTCCCGAAGCTAATTGCAAAATTTTTCAGCAGGATTGATGTAGGAGTGGAGTTATTCCATAGGGGGAGCATCAAGTTGCATGATGCTGATTCTGGATAGTGAATTTTTATTTTGCATGTTTTACTTTTAATTTGGCACTGTTGTCAAAGGGGGAGAAGAACTATGTGATTATGAGGAGAAGAACCAGAGATAAGCTTAAGACAATGAGAGTACATAGTGAAATGTAAACAAGGATTCCTAATCACAATCATAGCAATCAAGGGTATTGATATTTGTATTTACATCAATGCCAAAGGGGGAGATTGTTGGCTTTTGCATGAAGATTGCATTGATGATATGTTATGATTTCATTCATTTCAATTAATTGGTAATGTTATTGTTGTAATAATATCTTGCAACCGGTAGGTAGAGCTAAGTGAAAGGAAACTATAACCAGTAGGTAGGTTTGTGGAGTAAACCGGTATTGCTAAGTTTGGAGAGTTGAATCAGTAAACCCTACCTGGTTGTTTTGATAAACCCTAACCAATTAATTTTGGTGACTTTTTATATTGGTTTATGATCTGGTAATGAGTGGAAATGATTATGACACGTATGCATAATGTATGAAGAGAGTTTCAAAGAGTTTTGGTGTATTGATTTAAAGATTTTTGTCTAGGGAATGAGCAAGTATATTGCATGTAATGCAAAGCGCGTGATGAGTTACTAAGTTCGATGAAGTGGTGATCAAGGAGCGGTTGAGACTTCCTTGAATTATGTGTAGCGATTGTTATGTAATCAAATGGTCATACCTGAACCAACTTGTTTGTAATCTCTATAAGAATTAATTTTTTGTTGTGTTACCGACCTATTTGATTTGTATATAAGGTCGATGAGTTATTTTAGTTTATGTGTTGGAAAAGTTGAAGTGAGTGTGTGATTGTTGAACTGGATGATGTATCTGCAACTTGAGTAAAGGTAGATAGGAGCATGAAAAGGATTTGAACAAGCAAGTGAAGTGCTATTCAAATAGATCAGCAAACTCCTGTTGTTTTCTAAGAATTGCAGCAGTTAAATCCCCTAACTAGGTAAGATCTAACAAGCTTGGTGTTATTCAAATCCTCTAACAAGGTGATCCATTAGTTTGGATTATAAATCCTTTACAAAGGTTACTCTTCATAGGGTATTGCTTCTAACAAGGCGTTATAGTCAATCCCTTAACTGGGTGGTTCCTAACAGGATTTGTTCTTAACAAGACTTTTTGTAAAAGCGTTAATAGGCTTGGCTCCTAGTAGGGTGAACTTTAGAAGAGTTCAGATAGTTATCTTGTGAGTCTCATCTCACTGCGGTTTTTCCCATTTGGGTTTCCACGTCAAAAATATTGTGTCAAGTGGTGAATGTTTTTGTGGTTATGTTTCTATGATTGAATTTCTTAACTACTTATTTCACTTTGATAAGTTATGATAATCGGTAACAACAATATGGAATGAAGTTTTACTTATGTCATTGAAAGTATTTCAAAGTTTGTGAGTTACAAGTTGTTTACTATTATCTATTGTAAACAATCAACCAATTTATCTTGACAATTTTATTCTGGCAGAGATATTGCATTATTAGTTCTAAGTTTACTTGAGAGGTTATTTATGAGATTGGTGAAGTTAATATTAGCTTTTCTATCTACTAATTCACCCCCCCTCTCAGTAGTTGACCGGATCCTTGTTCTTTCATCATACCATCACTCAAAACATACCTAACAATTTCATCTTCAAATTCTAGAATATCCAGAATGTTGGTAAACCCTAGATCTTCAATATATTTGTATTTATGCTTAATATTTCTAGAATCTCTCATAAGCTCACTCATGTACATGCTCTTGATATCATTGGTTCCCAAATCCTCAATGTGGCAATGAATGTACACTCTAACATCTTCAACATATACAACTCCTTTCAGAACATGGGAAAATGCGTCAACCAAATCATCTGGGGTATCAACATGCAGATATCATTTGAAAATCAACCTGGGACAGTTCTTGACCTTAACAACAGTCGGATTTGCAACAAAGATAGGTACAAATGATGATCTCGCTTCCATGTTTGAAGATAAATACCTATGAATCGTTATCACTGAAACCCTAATAAACTCTTCCAATCACTGGTGAAATTGCTCAAGATGATATCCAATTGCACTGAATTGCCTTTAATCACTCTGAATGCAAGGTGATAAAAAATGAAGTAGATTCAACCTTTTATCCTCCAAGAAAAACCCTAAACTGTCATTGATATAAATGACTTTCAGTGAAAGATATCAGATCTTTGTTAAACATCTCCATGCCAGATAAGCATATCCAATGTCTAAAACATCTTCTAGAACCTCTTCTAGGGGAATATGCAACATCTTCATGAATTTTTCCTACCCCTACGGCATCTACCTTAGTTACCGATTGAGCTTCCTATTGGTGCATGTGTAACCTCCTCTATCGAATAAGTAACCAGAACATTCCCATCTACAGATTGATCATCTAACTTCCTGACCCATCTTTGGATATGATCTTGCTGGATTTCATTGATCTTCTCTTTCCCTTTCTCATTTTATCCTTCATTACCAACCAGTGGATTTCTGCTTCTACAGAATTTAGCAATATGTCCAACCTCATTACATGCATAACATGTAACATTATTCTTTTGAATTGCTTTTCTAAACCTAGTATAATTGCTTGACCTACACTGATTAGCCATATGTACAAATTTTCCACATGCAAAACATTTTACATTCATTTTATAATATTTTGTCTTATGATCATTCTTATTGGATTTAGAACATTGACAGGGAGTAGAATTATTGTTTTAATTTGCTCTATTTCTACATTGCCTAGCCATGTGACCAAATTTATTACAAACAAAGCATCTACCATTAAATTTATAAGTACTAAACTACCTTACCGGTGCCTTATGGTTTTGATCTTCATTAGTAGTACCGGAACTTTGACCTTGTTCAAATCCAAGTCCACTGGAATCTCCATTCTGCCTTTGTCTCTTCAATAACTCATCAAGTTGTGTTGAACTAATCTTGATTTTTTCTCTATACTCACTTGCAATAGTCAGATCATCTCTCAAAAGTATCATTTGTCTCTCAAGCTCTTGTTCATTACTCTGGGATTGTACTAAATTAGTTCTCAACATATCATTCTCATGAACCAACCTACCACATTCTTCAAATTTGTTCTTCAAAGATACAATAAGATTTTCTTCCTTTTTCTTCTGGTCTTCAATCTCCATAGACATTCTCATAGTTATAGCTTGCATTTCATTCCTCATGACCATGTTCTCCTGACTCAACTTCTAACACTATTCCTTAAGTGCATCTTTCTCTTCATCATTATAATTTTGAAAAAGTTCCTTCCTCCTAGCCTGAACAGATGGAAGCCTCTCCTCTAGAACAAGAATGAATTCCTGAGCAAAATTCAATTCATCTTGGAGCTTTAAGTTCTTCATCCTTTCAGCATCATAATCTTCAAGTGCCACCTCAAGTTTCTTTTCCAAACTCATATCCATGGATTCCGGATTCAAGATCTTCCTCAGGTTGCTAAACTTCCTCTAAGGCACAAGGCTCTCAAACCATTTGTTGGAATCCAAGAACATAGAGATGGGGGGGTGAATCAGTATTCTACCAGAATGATTGATTTTAACTTATTAAAACATGCATACACCAACCAGTATACCAGTACATATAGAATTGAAAGAATTAAAGCAACTAATAAGCCAATCACATAAATGAATACCATAACACAAAAAATTATACATGGAAAACCTCAAAGAGGAAAAACCATGGTGGTATTTGTGACCCACAATATCAATTCACTAGCCATATGAAGAGATATTACAAAATATAGGGGCTTGCACTTGTAGGAAGGCTTACAGTTTAGAGCACACTGCTCAATCACGAAAGGAACCTCACTGACTACATACAAATGGAGACTACAATCCAGAGAAATGATTGAACTGCAAAGATAGAATCTTCTATGCCATAATACAACTCTGGTTAAGCTTTGTTTGTTCCAGTCTGAAACCCTAAACCCTTATCGGAATACCCCTTTACATAAATATCCTCACATACATGATCTCTCTCATATATTTTGCATTACCTAATATTATCATGTTCCTCTATCCATCTATATCCCAAAATGATCTAACCAACTGACCTATATACCCTTTAGAATTCATCATGCCTTATGTCATCTTACAAAGATAATTATAATATGAATAAACATGTTGGCTCAATAACATATATATAAATATCAAAATCAATTGTCGATGTTGGATCTCCAAATGATGTCAGCCTCGAATACCGATAACTTGATTCTAAACCATGTCATCCTACATTTTTGGTAACCAAATGTGTCCCTTCCAACTGGTGAAGATACCTGTTTGTGTCGGTGTCGATGAAGTTCTTGTGAAGTGCCTGTCAGTACATAACTGAACCAAAACATGAAGCTAGAACAAGATACCATGTTTCCATCAATGACAACATATTGAAACCAACCAATCGAGTGTCAATTTCCAACAAACTATTCATGGAGATTCGATCCGGTAGCCATAATTCTTCTTAACCGGAAGCAGGTGCTAACCGGTATTCTAGGATGTACTGAGCAATTTTGGGCCAAAATCTTTCCAGTGATTTTTGTGCATTGAATCATGTTTGGGATGATTGGGATGACATAGAAACATGATTTTATTATTGTTTTGGTGATCTGTATTTATCCTTTGTGATCCAGTCAAGCCGACATGAGACTACACACTACACTAGCAAGCCAACATGGTAAATGACCTATTTTGTGATTGTGGATATATAAGACTAGTGTAAATGATCTTTTGGGTGGATGATATGATTGTATGTGAGCTAGAAATTATATAGAATTCATTTTGGCACAATTTTACGTGTGCGTTCTATTAGAAAGTTCAAATAACCGGAAAACAACTAAGAGGGGGGATGAATCAGCTGTCACCAGATTACCAGAACCTTGAGCAATTAAAAATTTAATACTAGAGCCCAAAAGATCAATACCAGAATGCATAAACCAATTATTGAAATAATAAATATACCAATTAATCACAAGAAACAATTAGAGAATAAATACCATCCACATGACACCAATATTTGTATGTGGAAAACCCAGTACAGGGAAAAACCATGGTGGGAAGCCTACTCACAGTCAGATAATACTTTTGTGATAAGTATGTGATTCCAAATTGAGGGGCCTGCACTTGCAAGAAGGCCAACAGCCTAGAGCACATTTCTCATTACAAAAGGAGTCTTGTTGACTACATAAAAATCTAGACTACAATCTAGAAGGAAGAATTAACTGCAACGATAGCATCTCCTATGTCTGAATACAATTTTGGTTAAGCTCAATACCGGAGGACTTAATCCTCTTACATAAACCCAGGTCAATCACCAATGATTGACCAAATCCTATGCATGAATTATTATCACATTATTCACTTCTATATCATCCTTATATCCTTACATATATAGCTGATGTACAATGAGGTCTTACATCATATATATACAAACCCTCGACCAAAAACAATAAGGTCAGCCACTAGACAATAAAGCAATTGCATAATTACAAAACATGTCGGCCTGAGACCAAAAAATATTATCCAACCCATAAGACATCTCGTAAATACATCGAGAAATCGAAACAACATGTTACATTAAGCCTATCCATAACCTAGATAGTACCAAACCTAATTTAGGTCCACACATGCCAAAGCAACAATCCCAATCAGCCAAGTATCAAACATGATCACCATCAGTATCCTGAATCTCTACTATAAGCTTCACCAACACCACATATGCATAACATCAAACATCTTCAACAAAGCTCTATGGGTGAAACCCTCACCGAATCAACAAACCAAGCTTACTAGCATACAGGATAGGATCCGATCACCAAATCAAAACCAACTAACTAAACATGAATCTAAGTAGTGTGAATAGCATATCTAAGCCAAAACATACTAGAGCATCATGATCTAACCAACCAGAAACCAAACAACCTACCGGGACTAGAAGGATACCAATAAAGCAGCCAAAACAACTAGTGTTGACATCAATTTGACAAAACATCAATGCAACATTTAATAAATTCCTCCAAATGGCCAACACATTCTTGATCTGGTAGCTGACTGAGACAGAGAACAGAGCAGAACAACAAAGGTGATCCAATTAGTATATTTGGCACTTAACCGAAACTCATCTAAGCATTGTAGATGCTATTTTGGAGTTCATTTTGTTGTAATTCATCATTGTGATTAATCAGTAAGGTAGTTAACCTTCCAGTGTTGTATCCTTTATTGTATTTGAGTAGTGAGCTTTAGGCAGTGTGCCTGAATGCATGTGCATTCCCATTTTGTAATATTGTTTTTCTACTGGCCATAGTGGAATAATATTGTGGGTTCAAATCCCACCATGGTGTTTCCCATTTGGGTTTACACATAACAATTTGGTGTTCTGGTTTTGTGGTTGATTACTTTAAGTTTTTGCATTTCAGTTTCATGTGTTTGCTTCTGGTGGTTTAAAGTTAAGGTTTTAAAATATGCTAACTAGTAGATCACTGATTCACCCCCCTCCCTCTCAGTGATCTCTAATTTCAACATTTGCAAGTACTGGTAGGGTTTTATTGTGAGAAGGAGAAAAACCCAGAGGCCATGTGAATCATCACAGGCTCAGTGAAGATAGTTGCTCAAATCGGTGGGATGGGAGAGGTCCTCCATGTAGGTATTCATGGCTAGACAATGGATTCAAAAGGGATTATTTTAAAAATAATATTCCTTCAATTTTAACAAGAGAAAATGCTATAGCCCTACTCGATTAGAAGGTAATTCCGAGAAATGATGACTTCAAAAGAAGGAAAAAACCTTACTTTTGCAAACCTAGGTACAGATGGAGAGAACAAAAGATAAATTGGGATCCTTTAAAGAAACCTAATAGTATGGAGAAGATAAAACATATTAAGAAATGGAAGGCAATCTCCGTTCCCTCAAAATTTTCATAGATTCCATGAAGAATAGATTAAGAGACAAGGCAATGATCCTCAAATGGTATGGGGAAATAGACAAGTCAAAGGATATTATGCCATGGTGGAAGGATCTCCTCAGGGACCGAGTTAGTATCAAGGCCTTGGTTAATGGTTTTTATTGTCTCGAATGCATAGATTTCATTTTAAAGAAAGAAATCCTAGAAGGAAACCCTATGTTTTTTGAGAGATATACCTTCTTGAGAATAAATTGGTCACCAAACTTTAATCTGTTAGAATTTAAGAGTGAGAAAAGACTAGTTTGGATTATTTTGGATGACCTTCCTATCATATATTCGAGTGGTAATATTTTGGCTTTGATTGGATATTTTGTAGGTAATTTCATAGGTGTAGAAGAGAGCTTTATTAATGGATGTGAGAATATGACACCTAGAATTTTGGTTGAGGTAGAAAATTACACCAAAGAAATGGATAATGTAGAAATCATATCAGTAAATGGAAAATGGAATCAAAGGATTCTGATAGATAGAAATAAAATTGGGGACAAGTGTTTGATGAAGGGCCACTTGGGCACTAGTTGTTTAAAGCAAGTTTTTTTAAAGTCTAATATGGTCGATCAATAAGCCCAAACAATTTCCATGGAGGGAGACACTATTGTTAAGGAGAGTAGGAAACAAGGTAAGGACTCAAAGGAGGCCTTAGACAACAAGATAAAAGATACGAAGGAGAAAGATGTTAGAAAGAAGCTCATAGAGACAATTATGAATTTAGTTGATAATATGGAGGTTAAGAATCATATCAAGAATCCATTTGGAGAAAAGAGGAGATTCTAATAGAAAATGAGCCTCATAGGATGGAGTCACAAAACCAAGATGGATGGATGGCTATTGTGACAAAGTCATTCAATCCCTCCACATGGTATTGGAAGAAGGAGAAATAAGGGATACAATATTATGTAGCAACCTGAATCACTTTGTATCTTTGTTTGGAGTCAATTTGAGCAATCCATCTCTAACCAAGGATGCAAATAAGGAGAAAAAATTAGAAGATCATATCTTAGATGAATCTCATGAAGTGATGGATTATATAATAATTAGTAGAGACAATGATGATATCTTATTGGATACTCTTGTTGAACACAGAATACCACTGAGAGGGGGGTGAATCAGTGGTTGTTAATTCTTTTTTAACTTTTTAAATAACTTTGGAATACTGGTTAACCACTCAAAACTCTAAGAAACCAAACCGGTAAAGAAAAAAGGAATCTAAAGAGACCAAACACACAAATGCAACTCACAACACCAGATATACAAGGAAAACCCAATATGGGAAAAACCTTGGCGAGAAATATCATTGGAGACTACTGCTCCAATCTAGCCTCATAGGTAAAACACTAAAATACAAGATTTAGGGCCCCGACCCAAGGAGCTCCAACCCCTAAACCAAGCTTCAACTTGATGATGTATCTTGAGAAATACTATTTGAGTACAATTAAGGCTTCTTGTTGCAAATGTATTCTGAAACCCTTAGATTAAACAACTCACTATTGATTGATAGTCTTTCCTTCTTCATAGAATTTCACACTATCTGTTGTGAAATTGCTCTCTTCTGATTCTCAGCCTCTATTATCTTTTTCTCCCTCTCTCACCTAGACTCTCAACACACTGTGTCTCACTTGAATGATGCCTTCTTTGCCATACCTTATTCTCACTGTTATGCTTGCTCAACCACACTGTAACTTTCTTAAAAATCCCTTCTAAGCCCAGCAATCCTTCTCCTTTTTCCCTCTCCCTTGTCTCTTCTCCTCTTTTGCAGCCTCAACATCGACACCCTTTGTTTCACGCTCACTTCTTTTATCCTGTGATTTCCTGCCAAAAAACAATTCAAACTTCTGAGCAGTTAGGGTTTCCTTTTCTTGACACAATCTTCATGAGATCCAATCCAACCTATCTTGGATCGATCACTTGTCCTTCAAGAGTGCATCTATATATGGTTTTCATTGTCCAATGCACATTTTCTGGAAATAGCAATCTCGAACATGATCTTCTATCTTGAAAACTATCAACATATAAAACACTTCAGCTGTTTCCATTTTGAGGTCTTCCTAAATCAAATTTCCTTTGCATTGATCCAAGTACCAACTACTCCCTAATATTTCTCTATCATTCTTTATTCCTCGAGCCGCAACGGTCAATTACAATCCCATGATTTAAGGTTGTTTCATCAATGGCAACTATCTATTTCATCAACCCTATCAATGAGGCTTTACCGACCACAGCATGTTTGCCACCTCTGCTCCACATGGCATCACACCAATCAAGATGTGGCCCTCCAACACATGGTCAGTCCAACAAGCTCATACCAGTACATCCTTTTGCTGGTAGAACCCTCTTCTTTTGTGAACTGGTAAAGCACACTATACTAGTAACATATCTTCATCTCTAGTGGTTTGTGACAACTTTTGCATTTTGCCTCTTCATCATAAACGAGCAACCTTCATTCAGACCGTTTTGTACCTTACTGATAGACCTTCATTCTTTCTACTTACATCCATTGTGAATATACATCATGCTGGTTGACATCAATGACAACTTAATGCCCAAAATGCTAACAATCTCCCCGTTTGGCATTGATGTCAACTTCTCGCAAGACCCTCACATTTCTCCCCCTTTGACACAATGACAAAGGGCATTGTGCACTCCCCTTTTGATCTATACCAATCTCCCCCTGGGCCACATAATTCCTTTCCTAAACAGATGACACAACTCCCAACTTGTGTTGGAGGTACTCAAAAGTGCTTATGAGTAATGGTTTGGTGAAAATGTCTGCCACTTGTTCACTAGTAGGAACATAATCCATCCTTACTTCCAGTCCTTCAACCTTCTCTCTGAGAAAGTGATACTTGATTGCAATGTGCTTTGTTCTGGAATGCATGACTAGATTCTTTTCTATGTTGATTGCACTCTAATTATCACATCGGATGAGAATAGGATTAGTAATTTCTACCTGTATATCTTTGAGAGTCTGCCTCATCCAAAGCACTTGAGAGCAGCAATGTATTCAGCTTCAGCAGTGGAAAGAGAGACTGAGTCCTGCTTTTTGTTGTGCCATGAGACCAACTGGTTACCTAGAAAGAATGCACCACCACTTGTGCTCTTTCGATCATCAATACAACCTACCCAATTAGCATCAGTGTATGCTTCCAAGATAAAATCTCCTTGTTTAAGATACCACAAACCATAGTTGAGTGTACCTTGTAGGTACCTAGAAATTCTACTAACAACATTCATATGTGACTGCTTTGGTGCAGCTTGGAATTTGGCCACCATGCATACTGTCTTAACTATATCCGATCTTGAAGCATTTAGATACAGTAGACTTCCTATCATGGATCTATATAGAGTTTGATCCACCATCGGTGATTCATCATTCTTACTCAATTTGTTGTCGGTCACCATTGGAGTACTTACCAGTTTACAATCTTCTAGTTGGAATTTCTTCAACATCCCCTTTGCATACTTGATTTGAAAGATAAAGATTCCTTTATCTTGCTATAATATCTGCAAACCAAGGAAGTATGTCAATTCATCAAGCATTGACATCTCAAATTTTCACTGCATTTGATCAGCAAATTCTTTGTAGAGAGTGTCCTTGTTGCCTCTGAAGACAAGGTCATCTACATACACAACCACAGTGATCATGTGGTTCCCATCTTTCTTTATGTACAAATTGCTATCTGCACTTCCCTTTTTGAATCCCCGCTCCTTTAGGTACTGATCTAATCATGAATACCATGCTCTAGGAGCTTGCTTTAGACCATACAAGGCCTTCTTCAACCTACACACAAATGTCTTATCATCATGCAACAAAAACCCTTCTCGTTGCTCCATATACACTTCTTCTTCCAAATTTCCATTTAGGAAGGCAGATTTTACATCCATTTGGTATACTTTATAACCTTTGTAGACAGAGAAGGGTGGAAACATTCTAATTGCTTCTAATATGGCTACCGGTGCAAATGTTTCTTCAAAATCAATTCCCTCTACCTGTGAGTATCCCTTGCATACTAGTCTAGCTTTATGCCTAACAATTCTACCTTCTTGATTCATCTTATTTTGGTATACCCATTTTGTGTCGATGATGTTCTTGTCTTCTAGTCTAGGTACTAATTCCCAAGTGTTGTTCTTCTCAATTTTTTGTAGTTCTTGTTCCATGGCATCCATCCATTCTTGTCTTTTGTTGGCCTCATTGAATGTTTTAGGTTCCACTTTAGTCATGAGGCATAGGTTGACCTATTCATCATTTTGGGCAAGTATTCTTCTAGTCTGCACACCATCACTTTTGTTTCCCATAATTTTCTCTTCTGGGTGATTTAGCTGTACATACCGATTGGGGGCCTTCTTGGATGCTTCCTTTGGTCCAAACTCTATTTGTACCTCATCATTTTCATCACCGGAGTTATCATATCGGTTAATATGTGGTTGACATCCTTTGTGCATATCTTCATCAACTTTTACATGCACACTCTCAACAACTCTTCTTAGTCTTTTGTTGTAGCATTTGTAGGCCTTGTTGTTAGATGAGTAACCAAAGGAAGATTCCTTCATCACTCATAGAGTCAAAACTTCCTAGACCATCCATATCTTTCTTGATAAAGCACTTGCTTCCAAATAATTTGAAGTATTTGACTGAAGGCTTTCCATCATACCATAACTCATAAGGTGTCACTTTGCTATTTGTTCTTAATTGAACCCAGTTTAAGGTATATGTAGTTGTATGAATAGCTCCTTTCCAATATGTGTTCAGTAGACTAGCCTCATTTAACATGGTTTTGGCCATCTCCTTGATTGTCCTATTCCTCCTTTCTACCACACCATTCTATTGTGGTGTCCTAGGAGCAAAGTATTGCCTTCTAGTTCCATATTTCTCACAATAATCTTCAAACTCATTTGATGTAAATTATCCACCCCTGTCTGATCTTATGCATTTTAACCTGTACCCACTTTCCTTTTCCACCATCTTTCGAAAGATCTTGAATCTCTCAAATTCTTGTGATTTATCTTGCAGAGAGGTGACCCATGTCATCCTTGATTAGTCATCAACAAAGAGCATAAAATATCTTTCACCATCAAGTGCTCTTGTCCTAGTTGGACTACACAGATTTGTATGCACAATTTCAAGTGGTCTTCAGGTGTTGTGCTCTTTTGTCCTGAAGCTCACTTTAGTTTGTTTACCTTTTACACATTCATCACAAAAGAAGTTTACCGGCTTGATGATAAGTGGAATATCCCTCACACACTCCTTTTTGCTTACTACAACTAGGTTATCAAAATTTATGTGTCCCAATATTCGGTGTCATAGCCAACTTTCATCTACTTGTCCTAACATACATTTGGACTCATAGCATTCTTTCAGATTATAGACATTTCCATCCGTTCTCTTACCTTCTGCTACTACTTTATTGGTACTATATTTCTTTATCTAACAACCGGTTGAGTCAAAGGTGAACTTGTAACCTTTGTCACACATCTGACTCACACTCAGCAGATTGTGCTTCAAGCCTTCCACATAATACGCATCATGTGCCTTCAATTTTCCATCAATGCTTAGAGTTCCTTTTCCATTTATTTTGATGGAAGAATTGTCTCCAAACCTTACTGATCCACCATTCCAGTCTTCAAGTTTAATGAATTTAATTTTGTCACCAGTCATATGGTTTGAACAACCACTATCTACCACCCATAGATTTTGTTGGTATTTTGGTATGGTTTTGTCATTGATGTCAACACCTACTTTGAGATCCAGCAACATTCACTGGCAAGCAAGTAAACTGTGCAACAATTACTGGTATATGGTTCACCGGTATTTGGAATGATATGGAAGACACTTGGTAATGTCGAAGACATCATGTGGACACTTTTTTTTGAAGAATTAATCATTGGTATATTCATATTTGCATATTTGCTTTTACTGGCAAATAGGTCCAAGTTATCTAGGGTTACACAGGTAGGTTTATCTTTTCCAGATCAGCATGGCATGCTATGGAGATGATTTATTATTGATGTAAATGCATTAAGCCGACATGTTTAATCAGTTATTGCATCGAATATTATATTATTTATAAAATGATTTTATTGTAATATCTTGTAGAGCTAACCTACTAAAATTGGTCTTAAGGTATAGTATAAATGTAAGATCTTATTTGTAAGATCAAGTGTGGAATGCGGAAAAAGAATTGAGTGACTCCCATTTTGTGATTGAGCAGTGAGCTCTAGGCTATTGGCCTTTTTGCATGTGCAAACCCCATTTATGAACACTTACTATCTGTAGTAGTATCATCTGATTGTGGGTAAGGTTTCCCACTGTAGTTTTTCCCTTTACAAGGTTTCCACATACAAATATTGGTGTAATGTGTTGTGGATGACTTTATGTTTATGTTTCATGCATTAATCTTTACCGGTATAGCAATTTACTATTAACACTATCTACCGACATACTTAACTGGTTTACCAATATTAAGCATTAAGTTGGTTAATTGGTTTTCGGTTTGAATTTATTAGACAATTGATTCACCCCCCCCCTCTCAGTTGTCCTTGGGACCTAACAATTGGTATCAGAGCCTAGTCCTCTTTTGCAGAAGTTTAACAACTTGAGGAGATCCAATGTCTACTAATTACTTCAGGAAGGACAGTCCTAAACTTGATGGAACTAACTATGGGATATGGAAGATCAGAATGGAGACACATCTGAACTACATTGGTAAAGACATCTGGGAAGTTACAAAGAATGGTTATACTGCTGTTGTAGCTAGCCAAACTACTCCAACTACCTTAGCCAAAGATGAAGAAAATGATTGCAAAGCAAGAGAAGCACTTTTGAGCACATTATCAGATCAACAAATCATGGGATTATCAGATACCTAGGTCTACTGCTAAAGCTATTTGGGATCATTTGGAAACACTGAATGAAGGAGATTCCACAGTCAATATTGCAAAACTTGAAAGCTTCCGAGTCAGGTATGAACATCTAAAAATGGAAGAAGATGAAAGGATTTCTGCTTTTATGGAAAGAGTAAATGAAATTGTTTTGGGTATTAAATGTTGTGGAGGAACTTTGAGTGAAGATGAAATTGTTTCAAAAATCTTAAGAGGTTTGCCACTGGCATATAAAATGAAGGTTACTACTATAAATGAGTTGAGAACAATGCCTAATACATCAGTAACTAGGGATACATTGATTGGAAAACTTTCAGCCTTTGAAATTGAGGAATTTGGTCCTATTGCTACTATAAAAACTGATTTGGCCTTTAAAGCATCAACATCATCTACTCCATCATTTGACAAATTAGACTGGAGAGCCTTTTATGCAAGAGAACTTGAAGAATCCAAAAAGGAGAATGAAGAGCTTAAAGAACTTGAAGCACTATTTGCAAGAAAAATGCCAAAAGGTCCTATTGGAAGTAAGTATGAAGGAAAAGCACCCTTTAAATGTTTTAACTACAAAAAGATTGGTCATATGGCTTTGAGATGCCCTGATAGACATGCTAGACTAAGAGAAGAAGCTAGAAGAACATACAAGCCTAATCCTGAATATCAGAGATACAGATTTAAGAAGAACAAAGACAAATCTTGTTACATTGCTGATGAAGGTGTGACTGATGATTCTGATCAGGATCCAGCAGACAATGGATAGGTTTTTGTTGGTATAACGGAGGATCAACTGGCACCTACTGCTCAGCCAGTAGAACAAGCCCTAGCAGCTAAAGTTGAAACAAAGGACAAATGGATCATTGATTCAGGATGCTCACATCACATGACTTGAGACAAAGGTAAATTCTTGAACTTTCAAGAATACAATGGAGGCTTAGTAAGATTTGGAGATGACAAAGCCTGTTCAATCAAAAGTAAGGGTTCAATATCTCTTGATGATAAGCATAACACTGACAATGTCTACTATGTTGAAGGATTAAAGTATAATCTTTTAAGTGTTGGTCAATTAGCTGAGAAGGGATTTCAGTTACAATTTAAAAATGGAAAATACAAAATCATGAATAGAACTGGTTTGGAAATTGCAACCGGTAATCAGACTAGAGGCAATATCTTTCATTTGAATAATAGTGAAAAGACATGCTTAATTGCACATATAGATGAAAGTTGGTTATGGCATAAGAAACTATGTCATGTAAACTTTGATTGCATGGTAAAAATCAATACTTCCAAGGCAGTTAGAGATCTACCTAAAATTGTGAAACATCATAATACAATTTGTAAGGAATGTCAATTTGGAAAACAAGTTAGAGCTAGTTTCAAAAGTATTCCAGAAAAATCCAATAATGCTCTTGATTTAATTCACACTGATTTATGTGGTCCAGCTAGAACTAGAAGCTTACAAGGTGATAGATATTTCATGCTAATTATTGATGATTATTCTAGAATGTGTTGTGTTACTTTTCTCAGAGAAAAATCTGAAGCACTTGGGAAGTTCAAACTATTCAAAGCAATGGTTGAAAATGAAACCGGTAAGAAAATCAAACATTTAAGATCAGATCGAGGAGGAGAATTCACATGTAAGGACTTTAATACATTATGTGAAGTGAATGGAATCAGAAGACAGTTATCAGCACCTCGAACACCACAGTAGAATGGAATTGTTGAAAGGAAAAATAGAACTATCTTGGATGCAGCAAGAAGTATGTTATCAGAAGCAAATCTACCACATGTGTATTGGAGAGAGGTAGTTAGCACTTCTATTTATACATTCAACAAAGTTCACATCAAAGGTGAAACCGGTAAGACCCCTAATGAACTATGGTTTGGTAATACTTCTACTCTTAAGTATTTCAGAATTTTTGGAAGTAAATGTTATATTAGAAGAGATGAGTATATTGGCAAATTTGATCCTAGAAGTGATGAAGGAATATTTCTTGGTTATTCATCTAAAACCAAGGCATATAGATGTTTTAATAAAAGATTGCAGAAAATTATTGAGAGTACAAATGTAAAGATTGATGAACAATTCAGAGGAACTTCAAGGTATATAGACTCTGAACCGGCAACAAAAATTGTGACAAATGAACCTATACTAAATCCACCAATACAGAATGAAGATCCAATTACTCCAGTATCATCAGAGGATTCCATAGTAATTGAAGAACAACAACAAACAAAGACACCTCGGTATGTAAGATTGAATCATTCTGAAGATCAGATAATTGGAAACAAATTTAAAGGAGTTATGACAAGAGGAAGATTGGCAAATGAAGAAGTATGCCTTATTTCTCAAATTGAACCATCATCTATCAATGAGGCATGTGAAGATAAATTTTGGATTAAAGCTATGGAAGAAGAATTAGGACAAATTGAGAAAATAAAACTTGGACATTAGTTCCCCGACCTAAAGATAAAAATGTAATTGGAACCAAATGGGTATTTAGAAACAAACTTAATGAGATGGTAAGGTTGTCAGAAATAAAGCAAGACTAGTGTGTAAAGGATATTCTCAGAAAGAAGGAGTTGATTACAATGAAACATTTGCACCGGTAGCCAGAATTGAGGCAGTCAGATTATTCTTGGCTTTTGCAGCTCACAAGGACTACAAAGTTTATCAAATGGATATTAAATGTGCATTTTTGAATGGAGATCTTGAAGAAGAAGTATATATTGAACAATCTGATGGATTTTCTTTGATAGATGACAATGATATGGTTTGCAGGTTAAGAAAAGCTCTGTATGGATTGAAACAAGCCCCAAGAGCTTGGTATGCAAGGTTGGATAAGTATCTTTTAAAGACTGGTTTTACTAAAGGTAATGCAAATAGCAATTTATATTACAAAATAATTAATGATGACATCTTGATTATTGAAGTATCTGTTGATGATATAATCTTTGGAGGAGAAGATGGATTATGTAAGGAATTTTCTATTAAAATGCAGCAAGAATTTGAAATGTCTATGATTGGAGAAATAAAATTCTTCCTAGGTTTGTAGATTTCACAGACTAATAAAGGAATATTTTTGAGTCAATCCAAGTACTTAAGAGAATTGCTAAAGAAATTTGGGATGGAGAACTCTAAACCGGTAAGCACACCTATGACTACAAATGAAAAATTATCTCAAAGGGATGAATCTACACCTGTTAATCCAACTAGATACAAATCTATGATAGGAGGTTTACTGTATTTAACACAAACCAGGCCTGATATTATGAATGTAGTATGTATTGTTTCTAGATTTCAAAGTAATCCTAAGGAAAATCATGAATCAGCAGTGAAAAGGATTTTCCGGTACTTACAAGGCATAGCAAATCTTGGATTATGGTATCCTAGAGATGAAAATTTTGACTTATGTGCATACACAGATGCAAATTGGGTAGGAGATGTAGATGATAGAAAGAGCACCACTAGAGGAGCATTCTTTCTTAGAAAGAGATTAGTTTCTTGGTTGAGTAAGAAACAAAGTTGTACATCCTTATCAATAGCAGAATCAGAATATGTTGTAGCAGCAACTAACTGTACACAGGTATTATGGCTTAAGCAAATGTTGAAAGACATAAAAGTAAAATGCAAGGAACCCATTACTATATATTGTGATAACACTGTAGCAATTGATATATCTAAGAATCTAGTATTACATTCTAAAACAAAAACATGTTTCTATCAAACTGAATTTTCTAAGGGAAAAAGTTGAAGAAAAAGAGATAAAACTGGTTTATGTGAATACTAAAGAACAGCTTGCAGATATTTTTACAAAACCTTTGTCTAAGGAGACTTTTGAATATCTTTGAGATTAGTTTGGAGTCATACCACCATCGATAGAGACTTAGACAGTTGATGATTGTCATCAACCGATAGAATTAAAAAGACAAATCTTTATTTTGGTCTTTTGATGAGGAAGCTACTTCTCAGGGGGAGTAGTTGGTATTTTCTATGAACTTGATTTTTATAACTTTGGCATTTGATGTCAAAGGGGGAGAGATATCTATGGAAAAACACATTATCTTTTAAGGAGAGTTTGGTATTGAAAATAAATCTTTGGATAAACACATGTTGCTCCCAAGGGGAGAAATGGAGATTGTTGGTTTTTGGTATTTGGCATTTCTATTTTGGCACTTTGATGGTTTTTCCATCTTGTGTTGCCATCAATGCCAAAGGGGGAGATTGTTGGTATTTTGGTATGGTTTTGTCATTGATGTCAACACCTACATTGAGATCCAGCAACATTCACTGGCAAGCAAGTAAATTGTGCAACAGTTACTGGTATATGGTTCACCGGCAGGATATAATGTTTACCGGTATTTGGAATGATATGGAAGACACTTGGTAATGTCGAAGACATCATGTGGACACTTTTTTTTGAAGAATTAATTATTGGTATATTCATATTTGCATATTTTCTTTTACCGGCAAATAGGTCCAGGTTATCTAGGGTTACACCGGCAGGTTTATCTTTTCCAGATCAGCATGGCACACTATGGAGATGATTTATTATTGATGTAAATGCATTAAGCCAACATGTTTAATCAGTTATTGCATCGAATATTATATTGTTTGTAAAATAATTTTATTGTAATATCTTGTAGAGTAGACCTACTAAAATTGGTCTTAGGTTATGGTATAAATGTAAGATCTTATTTGTAAGATCAAGTGTGGAATGCGGAAAAAGAATTGAGTGAAGGTATATGTGAGATCAAGCAAAGGTATACACGAAAACATCATTTGAAGATGAAGCTAGGTTTTTGTATAAGCATATCAGCATTACACCTGTACTGAATCCAGCATATGAAGATGTTATTTTGTGTAGTACATTCTTATTGGATTTAACCATCCAACTGTAGTCAGTGTGACTCCCATTTTGTGATTGAGCAGTGAGCTCTAGGTTGTTGGCCTTTCTGAATGTGAAAACCCCATTTATGTACACTTACTATATGTAGTAGTATCATCTGATTGTGGGTAAGGTTTCCCACCATGGTTTTTCCCCTTACAGGGCTTCCACGTACAAATATTGGTGTTATGTGTTGTGGATGACTTTATGTTTATGTTTCACGCATTAATCTTTACCGGTATATCAATTTACTATTAACACTGTCTATCGGCATACTTAACTAGTTTACCGGTATTAAGCATTAAGTTGGTCAATTGGTTTTTGGTTTGAATTTATTAGACAACTGATTCACCCCCCCCTCTCAGTTGTCCCCGGGACCTAACAGATTTTTCCTTTCAGCATGTAAAGCAGTCTGTACTATGAGACTTGATTCTACCTTTTCCTTTTCTTTCTCAACCCAAGCTGGTTTGGACTCCTTCTTCTTATCAGTTTCTATATTGATCTCAAGTTCAGTTGGCGGCTCTTGATCTGGATTTGTCTTCTTCTACTTGATCTTCTAGTTTTTACATAACTTCGCTATGTGTCCAAACTCTTGGTAGTTATAGCATTTTATATTTTCATTTAAGGGGATGTCCTTGGAATTATTGTAGGGTACCGGTTTATCCTTCCCACAATCAAAACTCTTATGACCATATCTATTGCACTGATAGCAGATAACATTCATATCTCAGAGTGCATTAAATGGGTTTCTATTTTCATAACTCAAGGAGGGAATATTGATTAATCTACAGTCAGCTATTCTATGCCCAAATTTGTTACATCGGTAATAGTAACCATGAAAGTTTGGAACATACCAGTTAGGTTGTCTTGGTCCTGAATGGAACTGCCTCATTGGGGCTCTTCCCTTCAGGTTGTTGATTCTGGTGAATCTCTCATGGTCAATTCTTGTATTTATCCTTGGATCTGCATGTTGGTGCAAGAAATGTGACCTTCAGTTTATTTCTGTGTACCAGTTTGAGTGGCGATTTCCAACAGCATCTCCATATGTCTTCTTGTCGGTATCCTTGCCTACAGTGAATGTCTTATTTTCTTCACCCTTAAGTGAAGAGGTGAACATTATTTCTTTGCTATATTTATCTTTGTGAGTTGAACTTTGACCTTCTTCAAAGCCTAAGCCACCGGTGTCTTTGGATTGCTTATGTTTTCTCAACATCTTATCTAAGGCCTCAGTGTTGCCTTCGTACTTGCTCCTTATTTTTATCTCTTCCTTACTTTCCTCAAGCTCCTTTCTGCATTTTACTATTTTTGCTTCCAACTCCTAATGCTCCTTTTCCTTCTTTGTCAAATTGGAGGTCGTGGCTTCACATATCCTTTTAGCTTCTTCCAGCTATAATTTCAGGTCAAATATAACTTGACCAGACTCATTCAAAGATTGTTTCAGAAGATCTTGTTCATCTCCTATAGCAAGCTTGACCCTTTTGAGTTCTCTTCTTATTTTTCTCAACTCTTCAAGAGCACTGATAAGCTCACCCTCCAAGTCCACTTCAGCTTCAATATCCTCCTCTTCCTCATTTTCATCAACCGGTTCACCAAGTGCCATGAAGAGATTGATTTTTCTGTCAATCATCTGTTGTGTCATCCTCAATAGTGCATAGGTTGTTTTGATTTCAGTAGCCTCTCTAACTTTTGCATCTCCTTCAAACAACCTCTATAGTTTATCCCACGTTTCCTTGGCTGATACACAGTGCATGACTTTGACAAACTCATTATTAGACAACCCGCTCAAGATAGCATGTTTGGCCTTGGCATTATTCTCATACTCCTTTTTGGCATCCAGATCAGTAGGAGGAACACTAGGGACAACATATCCATTCTTGACAGACACCCATACATCAAAACCTAGGGAGGAATTATAGCTCTCCATTCTTCTGCTCTAGAAGGCATAGTTAGATCCATCAAACATGGGGGCTTTAGAAGAAGCAGACTCATTTCTTGCCATTGTTTTGAAAGTCCTAAATCTACCCAAGGTTCAAAGATAACCGGGAACCTATGCTCTGATACCAACTGTTGAAGACAAAATACCACTGAGAGGGGGGTGAATCAATTGTTGTCAATTCTTTTTAACTTTCTAAATAACTTTGGAATACTGGTTAAGCACTCAAAACTCTAAGCAACCAAACCGGTAAAGCAAAAATGAATCTAAAGAGACCAAACACACAAATGCAACTCACAACACTAGGTATATGAGGAAAACTCAATATGGGAAAAACCTTGATGAGAAATACCACTGGAGACTACTGCTCCAATCCAGCCTCATAGGTAAAACACTAAAATACAAGATTTAGGGCACCGACCCAAGGAGCTCCAACCCCTACACCAAGCTTCAACTTGATGATGTATCTTGAGAAATACTATTTGAGTACAATTAAGGCTTCGTGTTGCAAATGTATTATGCAACCCTTAAATTAAACAACTCACTGTCGATTGACAGTCTTTCCGTCTTCACATAATTTCACACTATCTATTGTGAAATTTCTCTCTTCTGATTATCAACCTCTATTATCTTTTTCTCCCTCTCTCACATAGACTCTCAACACACTGTGTCTCACTTGAATGCTTCATTCTCTGCCACACCTTCCCGGTTAGGCTTATATGCAAAACTATAGTTATGTCGATAGACTCCACTCACCGGTATGCTTGATCAACCACACTGCAACTTTCTTAGAAATCCTTTCTAAGCCTAGCAATCCTTCTCCTTTTTCCCTCTCCCTTGTCTCTTCTCCTCTTGTGCAGCCTCAGCATCGACACCCTCTATTTTGTGCTCACTTCTTTTATCCTATGATTTCCCACCAAAAAACAATTCAAACTTCTGAGCAGTTAGGGTTTCCTTTTCCCGACACAATCTTCATGAGATCCAATCCAACCTCTCTTGGGTCGATCACTTGTCCTTCAAGAGTGCATCTATACATGGTTTTCATTGTGCAATGTTCATTTTCTGGAAATAGCAATCTCAAACATGATCTTCTATCTTGAAAATTGTCAACATATAAAACACTTCAGCTGTTTGCATTTTGAGGTCTTCCTAAATCAAATTTACTTTGCATTGATCCAAGCACCAACTACTCTCTGATGTTTCTCTATCATTCTTTCTTCCTTGAGCCACAACGGTTAGTTACAATCCTGTGATTTGTGGTTGTTTCATTAATGGCGATGTCTGTTTCATCAACCCTATCAATGAGGCTTTACCGACTACAACATGGTTGCCACCTCTGCTCCACATGGCATCACACCAATCAAGATGTGGCCCTCCAACACACGGTCAGTCCAGAAAGCTCATCTTGGTACATCCTTTTGCTAGTAGAACCTTCTTCTTCTGTGAACTAGTAAATCACACTATACCGGTGACACATCTTCATCTCTAGTGGTTCATGACAACTTTCACATTTTGCCTCTTCATCATAAATGAGCAACCTTCATTCAGACCGGTTTGTAACTTATCGCTAGACCTTCATTCTTTCTGCTTACATCCATTGTGAATATCCATCATGCCAGTTAACATTAATGACAACTTAATGCCCAAAATGCCAACAACTCCCTCTCAAGTTATATCAACAAACCTAGGAGACAATAATAGTAGTTTGGAGGAAGAGAAGATTTTGGAAGAAGGGGAATGGTTAGAAGGAAATAAGGAAGAAGTCTTCACAACAATTTCAGAAGAGGTAGATAAAACAATTTTAGGGATAAACCAAACCCCTACTTTTAAGTTTGCTTCAGACTATGGGTAGAAGAAATCCATGGGCAGAAAATCTACTGAGCAACTAAGATCATAGGATGGAGATTCCAAAGGGAAAACAAAAATATCATGGATGATGAGATTTGGGATGTGGGCTCCCCTTCTCAAGGAGATATGAATATCATTACTTGGAATGTTAGGTTCATTAATGCTCCTAACAAACAATGTGTTACATCAATATTTGTTTTGAACCAATAATCTGCATTTAATTTTGTTTTTCTCCTTTTAGTCTTCTCCTTCTTTAATCATGCGCCTTTTTGTTCCTTATGTTTTACCTTTTACGTCCCATTGAACCTACCGCTTGAACCATTTGTAAGTCGTTTCAAGGTTCAAGGTTCAACCGGTCCTCTTGCGTAGGTCATAGCTTTGTAATATTATTTAACGAGCAAGTGTGAATGTGTTAAGTGGGCCTTGAACTTGAACTTTGAACCATTTGTAAGTCGGTTCAAGGTTCAAGGTTTGAAGACTTCATTTATATTTTTTAAAGATCTTTGCTCGTTCTCGGTGTTGTCTTCAGCCACAAGTTGAGAGTTATTTGTTTTTCTCAACATTGAACTTCAACCATTGAACTCCTTGCAATTTGGTTCAAGGTTCAAAAGTTCCTTCCATGTTTTGGTTCCGAGGACTTTAATAACACTGAAGGTGGCACGACAAAAGGAATATTCTCATAATCTTATAATTTAAAATTCTAAATTTGGAAAGAAATCATGAAAGTATAAATCAGTTGTGCAGAGTTGAAGTGTAATTAAAAAAGTGTCAGGTTCCTATCAAATCATTGGTTATCTCATGCGTTCGAATAAATCATTATGAGGCATGTGTAGGTGTTACTCAGTTGTTTTCTTTTTCACATGTGAATTCTCAAAATTGTAAAAGTTGTAGCTACTATTATTGAAGGAGTTGGAGACACCGAAGGTAATTTTAGCTTCATTCTTCTGAGGATTTCATAGATTTCATGGTGGTAATAGGTGAGTTTTGACAATTTCCCTCTACTGTGTTATTAGCTCAAAAGGTCTGTAAGTGTAGGAGAAATATTTTGTTTTGGAATAGAATTATGTTTTGTTTAGGAATTGTTTAATAAAAGTAAAAGTGGTCACAATGAGGCTAACTCTTCCAAAACTCGATCATACATCATGCCTGATTAGTATACTTCCAGAGTTGAGCGACACCTGTTTGGCCCAAGCTAACTTGGGAGATTTATTAGAGAGAGCTAAAAACCCTGGGGCAGGTTCAATGATGGAGAAGATAGTTAGAAGCGGCCTGATTGAAGTTGTTGCTTTTCCAATTGCCACTCCATGTCCAGATTTAGTAATAGCATGCATGAACATATATGATGCTGATAGCAGGTGCATTAGAACCAGCATTGGCAAGCTATTAGTGGAGATTAATAGAGAGACAGTAATGGCTGCAATGGGAATCCCTCACAAGGAGCCCTACTAAGACTAGTCAATTGGGACCTCATATGCATTTTTACTGAGGAAAAAAGCATGTATAGCAGTGTTATTGCTAGAAATTGGCTTTTGAAGGTTCAAAAGGGTGGGTCTCGATTACCTAAGCCTATTACCAAAGAAAATTTCATTATAGAAGTGCAAGATATTGTCATATTGCTAAATAGACTTAAAGGGAACTCTCACTCTTTCTATTGGGAGGATTGGATGTACTTCTATATCCAGGTGTTATTAGCTAGTGATAAATACCTTGACTGGGCACAAGTTGTCACTAAAAGGCTCCATGAGAGTTTTGAGAAACTTTGTTGGTATGTCTAGCTTTTACATGTCTTCATGTTTATTCTACATATTGTCCTGGACTAGAGATTGGCAAGGACTACATAATGAGCCTTGGGTAGATGGCATGAAAGTTTATGACTATTACCCTTTATTGCAACAACAAAAATATGCAGAGCACTTCAATAGATGGAATGATATTTTCGTAGGAAGGTTTACCTTCGAATTGTAAGGAGATATTAATAAAAGAATGTTAGTTGAGGCCATGGAGCTAATTAACATATATGGAAGATTTTTCATTCAGTTTCCCAGATTTACCTATCTTAGAGTGGGCGGTTTTGAAGGTGAACCGTTCAAATTACCCAGATATGCCTTTGATAGTTATGCACTTATTGAAGTAAGCAGACAATTAACTCACATTGACAAAAAGTTAGGAACAAAGGGTAAATCTAGAGTTGTTTTTCCAATTGAACTTGGTTATTATAGTTGTAAATCTATATATGATGCCTTGAACCTAGAGTTAGAGTTCAAGAAAATGAATTTGCAGCCTTATGTGGCCAGGCAGAAATTTGACAGTAGGGGATATGTTGTAGAAAATCTAAATGTGAATGACCATTTCTTCCATGAACCCCAATTAGAAGAATACTAGGAAAATTTTGGCAAGGAATTGGAAGTGAGAAGGGGATTATGGTCAATGTTCACTTTATAGCAAGTTATTACCATGAAACTGCCCATTAATGTGTCTAGTGTACAAAAAGAAGAAGGGGAGGATGTCTTGGATCCCGAATTCAATGAAAGGATTCAAGGACAGCCAATTCCCAAAATTGACTTGGATAGAAGAGAAGAAGAAAACATTCAAGCCATGTCCTTTAATGTCATAAGGAGAACAGAAAAATGGCTAAGGGATCAAAAATTTAGAAAGGAGTCAATCATGCCTCCTCATGAATTAACTATTGATCCACATGCTACAACTCAGATTCCTACTTCCTCCTCTAACAAGATTGTTGATATTGTAGGTGACACAAGGCCAATTATTGAAGAGGTTCAACACAGAAGATCAAAGAGGTCTCCACTAATTTCTTCAGCAGTTCGAGTTACTCGCTCAAGAAGAAAAAAGAAGAATAGAGAACCAGTGGTGAATCAAATTATTGTGGACTTGGATCCAGGTGAAGAAACTAAAGTGACAATGGATCAACAAGTGTTGAGTAACCCTCCAGTGCAGGATATGGATGCAGGTAAGGAACCTAAAGAAGAGCCAAACCCAATGAGCACTCTAACTATTATTGACCCCCTTGATGCTCAAACACCTTCGTCGTCTAAAGAAAATTTTGGCACTTCTCAATGGTTTGGAGCTTCGATTGGGAAGAAATGTAATGTTGTTCCTATTATAATTCCCATGGAGGATATGGTGGTCAAGTGCCTTGGGAAAATATCTAAACCCAAGAAACTCAAAACACAGGCAACGGTGGAAGTGGATGAGGCAACAAGTCATTGGGTAGCTAAAGTAGCTAAATCCATCTTAGGTAGAGATCCAGAAAAGGCCACTAAGGATGATTTTAACTATGGAGAAAATTTATCTGGGAGTTCCTACAAGGGCAGTAGATGCTAAACATTTGGAATCCTCAACAAAGAGGATGATATCCAAGTCTTGGAAGGATGAGAAAGACAAAAAGGAACTGAAACAGGTTGTCACCCAAATGGTTTATTACATCAACGCCATACATCATCCAAGCCCTCGGCCCTTGTCTCAGATGACATTGTCCTTTGACCCCAAATCACAGGTGAACCAGAAGTTGTTAGATTAGGTCCATAGGAGCCACATGATAGCTTAAATATTCATTGATTGGATTGATTATATAGTACAACAGGGTTCGGACTACATTGTCAGCCTGGTTAAAGTATATGATGAATGTAGTGCCCCTACCCTAGTCAGCTTTGTGAAACCGATTTGACCTTGGTTGACTTTTTGTGTGGCATTCTTGAATGGCTGATTTACCGTGATGTAATGTTGTAGTCAAATATTTTGATTGTTGTTTCCCTGATTCTTTTTATTGATCTCGAGCTAACTCCTTCATTAAATATATATATATATATATATATGTATATATATATACATATATATGTATATATATATATATATGTATGCTTGTGTGACTCTTGGTTGCAGGAGATTGCAGGTACAATACTGCCATGGTGCAAGGTTCGTCTTCATCAGGATTCAATGGGTTGAGTATACATCTTTCACCCTTATAATTTGGATTAGGTGGTCGTAAAACCCTCATCTTACCCTAGTCATGCTCAAGTGAGCGTCGCCTATAGTCTATCAGTTTCCCTTTTCATTTGGGTTTGAGAGTCATGTATTTGGTTGGCTTTCTTGGGTTGCATGCCTTGCATGTGGTAAAAATTGAGTATTTTATCCTAAGTATTTAATTTGATTTAATGTGTTCATTTATGCATTAGTAATTGAGAAATTAAAATAAATAGGTTTCTTTTATGTGTTTAATCATTATTAAAAGGATCACTCTATTTATGTTTGTAGCGAGTTTAATTTAATGGTTAATTTTAAATAACGAATTTATTCAGTTTATGCATTTTAAAAAGGAAAGATTTAAAGTTATTCGAAATAGAAATAATTTAATCTCTTTTGCATTTTGGAAAAGAAAGGTTAATTTTAATTATTTAAGAAAATCAATTTTGATTAGAAAAGTAAGTTTTATTCTTATATATTTGATTTAGTGTGAAAGATTGATTTTGGGAATCTAATTAAATTAAAAATAACTTATCCTCATTAATATTTTGAAATATAAATGTTAGCTTTGTTAATATTGAGAAAATTAAAATTAAATGAGAGAGAAGCATTTTAATTTTAAATAGAAAAGCAAGTTAGATTAACTGAAAAGTTGAAAAGAATGAATTTTCATTTTCTTTTATTTAAAAAGTGTTTAAATTTGAAATTAGGAGATTAGGTCAAATTTTATTCCATTTAACCTAGATTGGAAAATATTTTTAGGGTTTTTTTGGGGGGGGGAAAATATTTTTGGATTGAGAAAATTGGGGATTTTGGGAAGGAAGGATTTCTACAGCTGTAGGTTGGGCTCGTCTTCAAAATCTTGCCAGGAATGTGAAATGGCGTAGGATTCGAATGCATCTCTTGATTTCTTGTGATATTGGGTTTGTCTCTTAAAAAAAAAAAAGGGGAATGGTTGTTCTTGAAGATTTCTTGCTTTAAACCTCCATGAATGTTCTCAAAATTTAGGTTTTAGTTTGGGAAAATTGGTTGTTTTTTGGTCAAGATTGTTAAAATGGAGTAGATAAATGGGAGTAAATCCATCTTAGGAAGAAAAATAGGTTTTGTGGTTGAGCAAATCTTGCCCATTGAAATTTATTGTGTATTTGGAAAATCATAATCTTGCTTGGAAAATTTCTCATATTGTTGTTTTTTGAACATTTTGGAAAATATATGGGACTGTGAATGAAAGAAATTGGGGGTTTTAGTTTATTATTGTTTTAGTTTACTTTTATTTCATTTGAGGGTGTAGACACCCAAAATTGTCATGTCTAATTAAATAAATATTTTATTTATTTAATTATCTAAGCCAAATTCTTCTATTAATTAAATAAATCTTTATTTATTTAATTAATTCATTTATCCTCTTCTAGCCTTATTTCTCATTTAAATAAATACATTTATTTATTTAAATTATCCCTTTCCTAAATTAAATAAATATTTTATTTATTTAATTGTCCTACTTCTTCTATTAATTAAATAGATCTTTATTTATTTAATTAATTCATTATCTTTTTCTACACATGACACATGTCATTCATCTCTTAATTCCTACACTACCTACCTCTTTCATTATTTTACTATTTCTTTTACCTACCCTCTAATCCTAGCCGACCTCTCTTTTTACACCTCTCAATCTTAACCCTCCATTTCATATTGTGTCTTCTATTTAAGGAGATGCTTTCTTCATTGTCAAACCCTAATAACAGATACTAATGATCTTTCATGCAACTTGGCTACACTACAATTCCACTTGCAACCACATTTCGTTCTTTATTGAGCTCTTGTGCATACAAAAATCTGAGAGCAAGCATATCAAACAAGATCAATGGAGATAGGAAGAATGGAGATCAAAACCCTATTGGACATGTGATGGTATAATCTTTGTGATTTTGAGTTATTTTGCATTGTCTTAGGTTATCTTCATATGTTATGGTGGATCTTTGTTCATTGTTAGGCTAGGGTTTAGTGGTTGAATCCATTTTAGTCTTTCAATATTGTTGTTATTGTTATCCATTTTCACCATATACATTTTGGCACGCCCGGTGGGACCGTTGTCCCTTTGCATTTAACATTTTTGTTGCAGATTTTGCATTTTTGAAGTTGCAGATCGGACGATTTCGACGACATTTTAGTTTTTTTCCGCGTCTGCGAGTGTTCGGATCGCGTTTTTGTGTTTCAGAAGCGTCTGTGATATCGTGAATCGCGCCTGCATTTTTGCCAATTTTTATTTTTGCAGGTTTCTGGAATCGCGTCTGAGAATTTTAATCGCGTCTGTGTTCGGGAGTCGCGTTTGTGACCTTTGATCGCGTCTGTGAACTACAGAACCGCGTCTGTGTAGTTCAGACGCGTCTGTGTCTGGTATAAAGGCGTCTGTGCTTTCTGTTGTGCAAATTTTCCAAGTTTCTTTGATTCGGGTTTTCGGATTTTGTACTTAGGGTTTCAGATCTGGTTTATTTTCGGCTAACCTTTGCAGATCTAGCTAACCTGGTTTGTGCAGCTTGCTTTGGAGGCAAATACGTTTTTGTTGAAGGCCCCTTTTCACAAAGTCTTTTTGGGTTTTCTAAAATTTACCTAACTTGTGTGCTTGCAGGAAGGGGTTATCATTTGAAAAAACCCAAACTACTAACAATTTTGTTGCAGGGCCTTAGCTAGGGTTTTGTAATTTTTATTGTGTGCCTTGTTTTCATAGCTTAGCAAACACTTCAATTGGTGCACTAAAATTGAATCATTGTCTTTTGTGTCTTGAGCAATAGGCTCTTTTTGTTTAATCTTTAGAGGGCCTGTCTTCCCGTGTGGTCATTAGGACTACTAGTGAGAAGAGAACGACCCAAGTGGTAGCGAGGAAAACCACCTCATCCAAACCACTATAATCAAATGTATTCATGGTGAAAACTATGAATAATGTGTGCTGATTAGTTCATACCGACACTATGTCTCCCCATAAACCCGTTTGATCAAATTTATTTGATCATTTATAGGGCGTAACCCCTACCGGCTGGGAGCCTTCTGTATTTACAGAGCTAAAAGTGCCGCATGTATGGCCACACGAGCGGATGCCCTTACTAGCACCTCTTTGTTTTAGATGCCCAAATCCTTCTAGTTGTTGAGGCAGGAGGTCAGACCTCTGGTAGCGGCCCACACACATATGGTTCTTAGTAGAGATACAAAGTTCGCCATGGGGAGTTTTCATGGGGACTGATGCTTGGCTAACCCGAGAAGTGAGTGTCGAGGGTGGAGCCAGTGAGGTCAAGCATCTAAGTATCCACTCTGAATAGCGTAGCCTCGGGGGTAAAACCCCATGTGGGATAAACAACTATTGTCTTGGCCAGCCATAAGAATTGTGCTTGACTTATGCTAAACATTCAAACACTCAAAAACAAAACAGCAAAACATTGTGTCTTTTGTGTCTTCAGTGTATGCAAAAACTTTTTACATCAAACAACACACTTTTTGGAGTCTAAACAGTCTGCAAACATTGAGTCATCAACATTGTGTCCTCTTGTCACGAAAAATAGTTGAACAATCAGATTTGGTCACAGCAAAACAAATTCACAGATAGGAAAGATTGCACTAAGGTTACAGAAACACGTCTGTGTCTGTTCAAACCGCGTCTGTGTTGGATAAACGCGTCTGTGAAGTACAGAATAGCGTCTGTGTTTTTATCAGCGTCTGTGTCGAACAGAGACACGTCTATGTCTGGGAATCGCGTCTGTGAAGTATATAGGCGCGTCTGTGTCCACAATTGCAAAAAAAAAAAAACTGTTACAGTCCCGGCAAACATCAACAAGAAAATCTCAAAATCACGTCTGCGTCAAACAGAGTAGCGTCTGTGTCTTAAAACCGCGTCTGTGAAGTATACAGAGGCGTCTGTGTCAGGATTTGAAAACTTTAACAGTCAAGCAAACAAAGAAAATCAGTTTCGGCATACTTGAGCTTCCTAGGTTGTCTCTTCAGATTTAATCTAGCATTCAGCCTGTTCTAAGGTCTTACATAGTCCATCATTGCTTCACATCTCATTTTACATTCATACTTGTCTAAACTTGAGTCAAAAGGTCACTTGCTTGTCCTCATCATACTTTGTCAACACACTACATACTACTACACTTTGCTAAGTGGTCCCTCATCAAGGTTTCTTACCTTTGGGTCTCATTTGGTCTTACTTAGAGTCAAGGTCAGCTTACCTCATCAAGAGAAACTATCCTCTCTTTGGAAGTCACACCTACTCTACTACTTACATACTTGGTTTTACACTTTGGACATTGCAAGTACATCTCAAGATTCATTTACACTCCATACAACTCTTGGTCTTCCATACCTTGTCATATTTTTCATCTAGTCTCTCACATATTGGTCAAACACCTAGTTCATGGTTGAAACCCGCCTTCAAAAATCTAGGAGAATAGCTAAAGAAGCTCAAGAATCCGTAAACATGAGTTCTTATGAGTATGACAATGATCTATTCTACAATCCTGAGCACACTACATTACCAGACATGAATGTTTATAGAAACAATCCAACTGTGGAAAGTGCAAACGCTATAAACAACAATGCTACACACAATGACAATGTTGACAACTCTTCAATACTATCAGCAAACATACAAGAATCCATAATGGATCCTCAATTCAATAGATTGGTTGAAGAGATAATGAGGAGAGATCGTCAATACTTTTTAAACATGATGGCACAAAGTGGAGCCAAAATACCGCATGATTTTGACTTATCTCAACTTATGGAAAGTAGACCTTCACAACAAACTCAACATAACATGGATCAAAGGAGACCAAATAGTGGAGGACCAAATAATATGATGTCGGAGTCACCATCAGTTTTGCTTCAAAAACCAGCAATCCCACATACACAAGCTCAAGCATATGATACTTACACTCAAAGACCATCATGGAGGCCTTATGCTCAAACACATGCTCAAGATATGGGTCAATTAAGACAAGTGGATACACAAGGACATCCTCAAAATTTTGACACAAGGAGACCCCATGTCAAAATTGGGGGCAACACAATGGAAAATGAAAGGCCTATTGAATATGGTTTGTATACGCAAAACAGATATGGGGTCCCTCAACAAGAAGTTATGCCAAGTGCTCCATATATGTCGCAACAATATAGACCTCCATATGGACATGTCTACGATCAGTATCATCCATATATGCAACAAGTTCCTCCTCAAATGGGTGTTTCAAACATGGGATATGCTACAAGAAATCCATCTCCTCCCAAAAATAATTTGGAGCAACAAATTAGAGATCTACAAAAGAAAGTGGAGGACATGAGCACATCAAAACCTACATATACTATGAGAGATATATGCCCTTATCCCTTCGATAAGAGCATTCCAATACCTCCATTTCCTCCACATTTTGTGACACCAAAATTTGACAAATATAGAGGGAGAGGAGACCCCAAGGCACATATAAGACAATTCTTCATAGCTTGCATTGAGGTAGCCGCAGAAGAAACATACTTAATGAGGTTGTTCCCACAGAGCTTAGGAGATCAAGCGATGGAATGGTTTTCTCAATTACCTCCCGGTATTAAGTCATGGGGCGACTTGGCAGAGGCATTCATTCAAAGTTTCTCTTACAACATTGAAACAGATGTCTCAGTTACTACCTTGTGCAATACGAAACAAAAGGAAGGAGAATCTTTCGCAACATTTTTACAGAGATGGAGAAACTTAGCTAGCAGATGCTCTTGTGAGATCCTGCAAAAACAAATGGTGGAGATGTTCACACAAAACGTTAATAAAGCTATTGGCTATGATCTCAGAAAAGCTTGTTTGTCTACATTCAAGGATGTCATTGAAAAGGGCCTAGCAACAGAAAGAGTCTTAATTGAACAAGGAGTTATCAAGCTATTCAAACAAAACAAAGAGGACTTTAAAGGAAAGGACAAACCAAAATTTTGGAACAAGAATAAGAACACAGTTAATGATGGTGTTGTTGATGCCAACACAGTGAGACCAAAGTTTGTCTTTTCTGGATCAAGTTCTACCAACAATCAAGTGAACAATCAAACGGCTGCTAAACCACGAAGGAAGTACACTCCATTGGGAGAACCACTTGAATCAGTATTCAAAAAGCTTGTAGGAAACAAAGTGATCACAGTCCCAGATTTTCCTCCATATGAACCAAAGGTAAAACCGAATTGGTGGAATGATGATGAATTTTGCGAATTTCATAAGAGCAAGGGTCATAAGACAAGTAATTGCCATCGATTGAAAAACATTGTACAAGATCTCATTGACAGAGGAGATATTGAGATTGAGGGACATTCATCTAACCAAGAGCATGAGGTGTTTAAGGAACCATTCCCAAAACATGACAAGGGAAAAGGCAAAGTCACAGATGATCAAGCCAATTACACTAGAGCATCTTACAATTATGATTCCACTATCAATCACATCTCAATGGACAATCATATTTCTACCATTACTATCAAAAACAAAAATCCTGAGAATCCTTCTCAAAGACCCAAAATTGTCCTAAAAGGTGTGGGATCTTCGTCCGCATCTACCTCTGAATGTCATGTTACAACCCGTCGAGGTAAGATCACATTGCCAGGTGCCTCTACTAAGAATACCAATCTTTCATCAACCAAACCTGAGTACGACCTTGTAGAACAACTAGGGAAGACACCTGCACTCATCTCTATTCTTGAGCTCTTACGTATATCTCCTGCACATAAAGCTATCCTTGATAAAACCTTGAGAGATACTGCTGTCCCTACTGATCTGAACGTGGACCAGTTTCAAGCCATGGTGGGATATTTATCCGTTCCACACTCCCTCACATTCACAGAAGCCGATGATGCCTCCATAAGTCAGCCTCATAATGCACCTCTACACATTGAAGCCTTCATACATAAACACCGAATAAAACGAGTCCTGATAGATGGAGGAGCAGGTCTTAATATTTGTACATTGAGCACCATCAGACAATTGGGATATTCTGACAAAGCTGTGAATTCTACAAACCAAATCACTATTAAGGCTTATGATGATGAAGAGCGTTCGTCCAAGGGCACGGTCATCTTACCACTAAGAATAGGGCCAGTCACAAAGGACGTGGTTTGTCAAGTCCTGGATCTAGACCTCACGTATGACATATTGCTAGGACGTCCGTGGATTCATGAAATGAGGGCAGTCCCATCAACATACCACCAATGCATTAAGTTTCCTCATAATGGAGTCGAGGTAACGGTCAATGGTGATCCAAATCCATTCATATATTGCAATAACTTGAGATCACATACTGAGACTATCATTCCCAGCAATCGTGAGGCTACTCCTTCTTCAGCATATATTGATCCTGAGTCATTAAAGCCCTCGACATCCAAACAAGGTGAACTTAGAGCCAAGTTTCAAGACAAAGGCATGGGAGAATACACTCTGAATCAAACAATGTTCTTACGACAAGTCATGAACTCCCCCAAGGAATATGGGAGGCCACATCCTAATAAGCAAATCTCCATCATGCTACTCAAATGGGATCCTACCGTCTTTCAAAAATGGGGCGAACTAGAGGAAGAAAATTTATATAAAATGCTATATAAGGACGCTGAAGAGGATACACATGATCAAATTATAATACCCTGTGAGAACTATGGCAAAGGTTTCAAAATTCTGCCAAGATTCGGGTATGATGGAAAAAGTCCTCTTGGACTACGCAAAGAAGGTGTCATGGAGCCTTTACAACCTGAGCTAACTACAAGAAGGGAACGCTCCAAGGGGCTTGGTTTTCTAAATCCCAAGATTCAAAATAAAAGAACAAAACGGATATGGCGAGTCAAAGTGGCTGAAGTTCAACAAGAAGATGACTATTCTATAGATTCCAACAAATGGGAATGGGGTTCAGACAAATCCTCCAGCAACTATGAGCTCAACGAGACATTTAGAGAGCCAGAGGAACCTACAGAGGAGGAGGAATTTTACAAAAAATTCAGAGTTGGCCAAGAACCGACCCATAAGGATCCCGCACAGTCGTCGTTTCAAGGCCCTAGGTCAAGATCACATAGGATGAGGACACCTGTCCCTGAGGGTGCTACTAGTGATGATAATTTGGACTCACTCACGATCGAAACTGATGAGGAGAGTGCCATTGACGACCTTGATGACTATCTGGACATACCTGAATATAACCACATCTTCACTATTAGCCTTGCGGACTCTAAAAACACTAAAGACCTTCCCCTCGTTCATCCCCAACTCATTGACTGGGATCAGGATGGACCAGCACAGCTTGATACATTTCAAAATGACGAGGCTATTGTCGATTATCTTGGCATTCGTGATGATCTTCCTCTTGGAGACCATAAAGCAGGATACGCCATAGAGCTTAATAACATGGCATACTTGGGTGAGGGTGTCGGGCCTTCTAGTTGCAAAAATGTGAAAATAAAAACAAAACAAGGGTCTTATGGCGAAAACCACACTGTGGCGCTATCTGACTCTAAAAAAGTAAAAAGAAAGGACGTATCTGAGGGTGAAAACCTCTCTGAGGCACCCGAAGATGAAAGGCTCGACATTCTCCCAGCATCATACGAGGAAAAATCATCCATGTTGGTAGAGGAGACTATAAAGACAAACATTGGTATAGCAGAGGTTCCACACAACATATTTTTGGCTCAATCATTGACAGAGGCCGAGAAAGCAAGATTCATAAGCTTCTTTAAGGAATGACAAATCAACTTCGCATGGTCTTATGCTGATATGCCTGGACTAGACCCAGATTTAGTAATGCATCATTTAACAGTCAAACCGGGGGCAAAACCAGTAAAGCAGAAATTGAGGAAAATGCATCCACAAGTGGCATTATTAGTCAAGGCAGAGCTGGAGAAATTACTGGATGTCGGATTCATACACCCAATTGATTATCCCGAATGGATTTCCAACTTAGTACCTGTTAGCAAACCAGATCGTAGCATCCGAATATGTACAGACTTCAGGGATATCAACAAGGCTTGTCCAAAGGACGATTTCCCATTACCAAACATTGACTTGATCGTTGATCTCAAGGCAGGTCATGAAATGCTATCTTTAATGGACGGATTTTCTGGATATAATCAAATCAGGATTGCACCTGAAGATCAACATAAAACATCATTTACTTGTCCATGGGGAACATTTTGTTGGAATGTCATGCCTTTTGGGCTGAAAAATGCAGGTGCCACATATCAACGAGCCATGACTACTATCTTCCATGATCTCATGCACATAACCGTGGAAGATTATGTTGATGATCTTTTGGTTAAATCAATAGACAGAAATACACACTTGGACATACTTTCAGTCGCTTTTGATCGGTTGGAAAAGTACAAGGTAAGACTAAATCCTAAGAAATGTGTCTTTGGAGTAACCTCCGGGAAGCTCCTAGGATTCATTGTGTCTAAAAGAGGAATAGAGGCTGATCCAGCAAAGGTCAAGGCTATTTTGGACATGCCGCCACCCAAGAATATCAGTCAACTTTGGTCTTTACAAGGGAGACTCCAATCCATACGAAGATTCATAGCACAACTTGCGGATAAGTGTAACCCTTTCCAGCACCTGCTACACAAAAACATCAAGTTCAAATGGGATGAGAACTGTCAACAGGCTTTTCAGGCGCTCAAAGACTATCTTTTGAACCCGCCAGTTTTGATGCCACCAATTCCAGATCAGCCATTGCTACTTTACATATCAGCTACTCCAACAGCACTGGGGGCACTCCTAGCACAGCAAATACCTGATGGCAAGGAAAAAGCGGTCTACTATATCAGTCGCACATTGGTGGGATATGAGCTGAACTACACACCAATTGAGCATGCATGTCTCGCTGTGGTCTTTGCTTCACAAAAATTACGACATTATATGCTCACTCACAAGACTAGGTTGATTGCCAGAATTGATCCACTAAAATATCTTCTCAACAAAGCTACACTTACTGAGCGGCTAGCCAAGTGGGTAATGATCTTGAGTGAATTCGATATTGAATACGTGGACAGAAAAGCTATAAAATGACAAGCAATTGCAGATCAATTGGCAGATGCTCCCATGATAGATGATGTTCCTCTACAGTCAGAATTTCCAGATGAGTCCATTCTAACGATATCACCTGCAAAGCCATGGCAACTATACTTTGACGGCTCATACACACAGCATGGGGCAGGAGTGGGTATACTCTTTATAACTCCTCAAGGCGATTCTATACCAAACTCATACCGCTTATCATTTCCTTGCACCAACAATATAGCGGAATACGAGGCATTAACAACTGGGCTAAGAATTGCAGTTCAGTGGAAGATCCAAGAGCTTCATGTTTTTGGGGATTCTCAACTGGTCATCCGTCAAGTAACTGATGATTATCAAACAAAAGATGAAAAGCTAATGCCTTACAAACAACTGGTAGATGATCTGAAACAGCACTTTGCAAAGATAGAGTTTGAGCAGATACCAAGAAAACAGAATCGTGCTGCTGATGCCATGGCTACAATTGCTTTGCTCATTGATCTACCGCAAAATGAGACCTGCTATGAGTTCCTGGTAGACAACCTGCTGATTCCGTCATATGAGATCACTCCTACGGAAATGATATGTGTTGTTGGTCCTAAATCCCAGTTATATGGTCCCATATTCACATACCTTCGCAACAATATCTTACCTCCCGATCTATCGAACAACCAACGCCGCACTTTCATTCGCCAATCCTCCCGATACGTTATCCTAGCTGATATCCTATACCGACGAGGTCTAGATGGCACCCTTCTTAGATGTTTAGAGAGTGACGAAGCTCAGATTGCGTTACGAGAAGTGCATGAAGGGATATGTGGTCCGCATACTAGTAGTCCTACCTTGGCCAAGAAACTCATCAGGACTGGATACTACTGGCCTACTATGGAAAAAGATGCATATCAGTTTGTCAAGAAGTGTAAGCAGTGTCAAATTCATGGAGACCTCATACATGCACCAGCACAGGAACTACAACCACTTGCATCTCCTTGGCCCTTTTGTCAGTGGGGACTCGATCTCATAGGCAAGATTCACCCTCCTTCTTCCAATGGACATAAATTCATTATCACAGCCACAGAGTATTTCACAAAGTGGATTGAAGCCGTGCCTCTCACACAAGTTACTGGGAAACAAATTGCTACTTTCATTCTGAACTACATCATTTGCCGATACGGGATCCCTACTTCCATTATTACCGATAACGGGCGTCCTTTCAAGAATCAGGATGTTCGTGAACTCTGTGAGCACTTCCATATCTCTCATCATTTCTCCACACCATACTACCCCCAAGGTAATGGCCAAGCTGAGGCGTCTAAAAAAACAATTCTTAAAATCCTTAAAAAGACAGTCGACGACGCTGGCCGTAACTGGCATGTCCAACTCAATCCTGCACTTTGGGCCTACCGCACAAGTGTCCGCACACCTACAGGAGCTACACCCTACTCACTTGTTTACGGCTCTGAAGCCATCTTGCCTATTGAGGTCGAGTTACCTTCTTTACGGGTCTCCTTGAGAAACGTAATCAACGATGAAGACTACAGGGTCTCTCGCTTACAAGAACTAGAACTGCTGGAGGAACGACGACACACTACTTTTAATCATCTCAAGGCTTACCAACAACGAATGAGTCGCAGTTACAATCACAAGGTCAAGCCTCGCACATTTGAGGTAGGTGACTTAGTACTCAGAGAGAACCCCAAGAATCAGCAAGACAGAGATAAGAAGGGCAAATTTGAACCCAACTGGCTTGGTCCTTACATCATTACAGTGGTATATGGATCTGGGGCATATCAGCTCTCCACTACAGAAGGTGAACCCTTGGAGGATCCTATCAACAGCATGCACCTTCATAGATTCTACACATAAGCTCTTTTGGAATATCCTAATTCAAAAATACAAAAAAATCAAAAAATTCAAAAATACAAAAAAAAAAATCAAAACATTGCAAAAATACAAAAAAAAAAGTATAAAACAAAAAAAATCGTTACTTGGTGAAAACCTGGCAAACAGGCGCCTTGTGACAACAAAAAAATTGAAAAATCGAGAAAAGTAAAGAGGAATAATTTCGTCCAACGGTGAAAACCACTTCGGTGGCGCCCTGGGCAAGTACCATGGTGAAAACTGGGTCACTAGCGCCATGCGTAGAGACTTTGCTCCTCCCTCCTTCAGGATTCACTTTCATCCTTTCACTTTGCACACACTCACAACCTATTCGTTCACAATAAACTTACTCATTCCCATCATGGCTTGTTATTTATCTACCTAATATTGGTTAGCCATCCATAACCCTCCCTTTTCACCCCCTTTTCATCCATAATAAATCGGATCCTATCTGTGACTACGGCCAAATCCTACGTCTAGTGATGGGTGTGGAACTGAGAACATCACATGTTTCGAGGAGTGCAGTTTCTTCCAGCTTCCTTCAAGTCTATCCGCGCATAATCCGCAATAAAGAAACATCTGCATCACCAATCCACAATAAAGTTCCGCCTTCTCCGCAATAAAGTATCAGTTTCATGGATTCAGTCAGTTTCAAATGAGACACAGCAGCAACAATGAGCTTCAACAGAATCAAATCTTTCAACAGACTCAGACAACATATGGTTCAGTGTTAATCTATCCTTTTTGTGAAAGTGAACATTGTGACCACAATCAAACATGACTTATACAAGTGACAAGAGACACTAAACTTGAGGACTACAGTGGATGTTGGTGTCGAGTCTTGGTTTTCTTTTGATTTTATCTTTTTGGTGACATGTCTTTTAGCTTTTCCAGGATGTCTTTGACTAGAGATTCTATCTCCAGGATGTCTTTGACTAGAAAGGCGAGGATGGGGTATCGTCACCTATTTGCATTTGCTGTCTGTGGATTGTCTTTTAGTAATGCTATGACTTGTCCAAGGATATGAGGACACTGTGAGTCTAGTATGAACTGGGGCATTCCTTGTTTGTGACTATCTTATCTCCATGCAAACAGGTACAATGACTTTCTGGGCCGAACAAATGCCTCGATTGTCATAACCTATTCTGCCATAATAAAGCTCAATGATGATAACGCACAAGAAGCTCTTTCACTTTCATATCTTCTGTCTTCCATCCCCCTTTCTTGATTGACTTCCATCGTCCTTCTCGAGTCCGTGTAGCCTGCTATCACATGACTGAGTATAATGACACACCAAAAACATTTGTATTTCATGTAGTTTCACCTGCATTACCACATATAAGCATTTCATACATACATATAGATATCACAATTGCATCACATCCTGCACACAACACCTGTTAGCACAATTTACACTTACATTATCATATTCATTTGTATCACATACATTCACATTTGCATCATGCATCACATATACAACGTAAAAGAACAAATATATTGCATTGCATCATATACATATTTGCATCCATCACATAGAAACATGCATCATAAGAACATTTCATCACATAGGTACACATGCATATAGCTGCCGCAAAAATGGATCATCTCTCATATATAATCAAAATGTGTCATGATACAATGATGTCAAAAGAATCATATGGCTACAAAAGAATCACCCGCAGGTGTCTACAATATAACAATGGTACAATACTGATACAATGGGGAGCCCTCTAAGGCTATGATGAACTCCCTCCCTCGGAGCCGCCTGGCCTCGACGGAGTCTGAGCTGTAGATGGTCCCGCCCCAGGATCCCCCTGTCTCTCTGGTGGTGGTGGAGGCCCCATGACCCCACCGCTGGATGCCTGTCTCCTGCGACTCCCTCCCGTAGCCGTCGCTATGCGCGATGATCTATGGAAGCTCCTAGCCCGCTGATCTGCTGGCACGGCTGCATAGTATAGATCCCTCCAGTAGGCGATCTCCTCTCCGGCTCGCAAGACATATGCGTAGCCTGCCCCTGCATCCTCTGCTGCCCGCCTCCCTGCCCTTAGAGCTGTCTCGGCCTCTGTGTATCTCTGGATGGCCTGATCCCTCTCCCGCTCTGTGTCTCTAACCCTGATCCTGGGGTGATCTCTCTCCCACACCAAATCCTCAATCTCATCTGCCTGGCCCTGGCAGATCTCTCGTAGCCTCAACACCTCATCCTCCTCAGAATCTCCGCTCTTAGCCTCTGCCTGTGGCTCCTCCCCTGCAGGTACCTGTCTCTGTCCCTCTGCCTGCACCTGTCTAGGTCCTTGTGCTCTAGGACCCTGTGCTGCTGGCACCTGTAGGGGCAGTCCACCCCGACCCCTCACCACCGGAGCTGCTCTCTCCTATCCTCCCTCCCTCCGAGGTGCCACCCGCCTCTCTCCCACCACTCCCCTCCGCCTCCGTCGGCCCCTACCTCCATCCCCTCCACCATCATCATCATCTCCTCCACCCTCTCCCTCCAGTGGCTCTGCCGGATCTGTCAACCTGGGAAACGGATGCTCTGCCCAATATGCAGAGTACTCTGCGTCCATCCCTGCGTCATCTACCTCTGGCCACATGTCCCAGGGCATCGGCATCATCTCTGCTAGCTGTGTCACCGCCTGATCATATGATAATAGCGGCCCAAACTGCACCTGATCTCTGACCGTACGGGCATACATGCCCGAGCCCCGTGGCATCCGCTGGATCCGCCCAAACTGCCTGCACACCCTATCAACAAGCTGCCTCTCCAAAATATAGGGCGTCCGCCCCATCAGATACCTGCTCCTGAAAACATATGGTAGCTCCAATGCGTCATCATCCCACTCTTCGCACCCCAGGTACGGCCTCCAGATGACCATGTCTATTTCATCTATGACGCGCCTCCAATGCTCCAATCTACCAATCCGAGGCTGGGAAGTAATCATGTCGTAGAAGTGCACGAAGCTCTGTCCCTGTCCTCTGCCTCTGAAATGAATGGGCCATGTGATGGGAAGGTGCTCATAAGCCCACAACTGCAAGAGAGTCACGCCGCAGCCCAAACCCACTGATCCGTGGTATACAAACTGATGCAGCTCATAATATAAATGTGCCAGGACCCCATGCATACCTAGTGTGCTCTGTCATCAGTGTCTCCAATGCCCCTCCCCAGCCCACTGCCAATCCTCGTGTGGCCCTGTCTGGACACAAATACCCACTAATGGCTCCCCCAATAACTGTCGGCAATGCTAAACCTGTGGCAGTCATGGTATCCCAGGCTACATGACCTGCTCGCATCTCCAACCCGGGATCCTGGAAGACCCGTCTCAATGCCTCCCTGTCACCGTCACGGTCATAGGGAATCAACTCTCCATCAATAGGGATATGCAGAATCCTGTAGACATCCTCTAATGTAACTGTCATCTCACCCATCGGCAGGTGAAACGTGCACGTCTCCGAGTGCCATCTCTCAGCTAACGCAGTCAGCAACCCCATGTTTGCCTAAAACTCAGGCACAAATAGCACATGTGTCAGACCCATCTCCTCAATGGATATCCTGTCCTGGATCGACAACTCTGGTCGCAACCTCTGAGTCGACGGGAATCTCTCCCGTGACTCTAACATCGGCAAATACTCCTGCAGTCACACAATCAATTTTGTCAGTTATCGTGGCATTCATTGTTTATCACAAAATGCTACTTGCTACCTAAATGCATCTGGTTATCTCTCCTAGTGACACTCACTGTTCATCACAAAGTGTTTCTATCTACCCTAGTAGTGCTCCATGTTCATCACAAAGTACTACGTGTGTGACATTCCCTGTTCATCACAAAGTGTCACTCACATTCGCACTCCCTGTTCATCACAAAGTGTTGCCTATCTTGGTGCTCCCTGTTCATCACAAAGTGCCTTGATCTATTCTACTCTTCCTAGAGGACCTGCTTGAGTGTATCCTCTCAGCAGCTTATCCAATCGACAGCGTATGTTCATCACAGAACTGCCGGTTTGACCTAAAAGACTAAAACCATGCATTTTGACACACAACCGCGCTTTTAACACCCAAACGCGCTTATATTCTGCACAAACGCGCTTCTGCAACACAGACGCGTTTTCTGAATACAAACGTGCCTATGCCATGCACAAACGCGACCAGGGAACACAGACGTCCCTACATGACATAAACGCTCCTAAAAATCACAGACACTTCTACATTTCACAAACGCGTCCGCATTCAGCACAAACGCGGTTCTAGGCACAGACGCGCCTGGACCCGACACAGACGCGCCTGGAACTGACACAGACGCGGTTGCGCGTTTTTGCATATTTAAACTATCCTATTCCTAGCGCATTTATTGTTACTAAACATGCATTTATGACAAAACTCGAAATGCATGAAAGTACGAGGAGGTTTTCGGGTACTTACCGGCTCTCCTGCATCGGCTAGTCGCTGGAATCGGCGAACACGGTCGAATCTATGAATGGATGCCATCGCTGCTGACTGCTGCTGCTCTTTTCTCGTTCTGCACTATGATCTTCTAAGGGTGTGGATGACAATGAGGATGTCTTTTGCCCGTGGCCTATCTTATAGCCTACCCTAGCCCTCGCTCTCATTTCCCGAGTCAGTCTTCCTTATCCCGTGACTTTGTCACTTTATCCAATCAGTCCATTCTATCCCGTCTTTCTTATCGAGAGATTGTCTGCAATCTTTTCAGACATTTTCATCCAATCTCTCAAGGGGGCATATTATTCCCATCCTGGGGCAACTTTGTATCAGTTCATCTTATCTTCTTTGAAACAACGCGACAAGCCGCATTGTCTCAAAGAGGGGCAAAATGTAGACACCCAAAATTGTCATGTCTAATTAAATAAATATTTTATTTATTTAATTATCTAAGCCAAATTCTTCTATTAATTAAATAAATCTTTATTTATTTAATTAATTCATTTATCCTCTTCTAGCCTTATTTCTCATTTAAATAAATACATTTATTTATTTAAATTATCCCTTTCCTAAATTAAATAAATATTTTATTTATTTAATTGTCCTACTTCTTCTATTAATTAAATAGATCTTTATTTATTTAATTAATTCATTATCTTTTTCTACACATGACACATGTCATTCATCTCTTAATTCCTACACTACCTACCTCTTTCATTATTTTACTATTTCTTTTACCTACCCTCTAATCCTAGCCGACCTCTCTTTTTACACCTCTCAATCTTAACCCTCCATTTCATATTGTGTCTTCTATTTAAGGAGATGCTTTCTTCATTGTCAAACCCTAATAACAGATACTAATGATCTTTCATGCAACTTGGCTACACTACAATTCCACTTGCAACCACATTCTGTTCTTTATTGAGCTCTTGTGCATACAAAAATCTGAGAGCAAGCATATCAAACAAGATCAATGGAGATAGGAAGAATGGAGATCAAAACCCTATTGGACATGTGATGGTATAATCTTTGTGATTTTGAGTTATTTTGCATTGTCTTAGGTTATCTTCATATGTTATGGTGGATCTTTGTTCATTGTTAGGCTAGGGTTTAGTGGTTGAATCCATTTTAGTCTTTCAATATTGTTGTTATTGTTATCCATTTTCACCATATACAGAGGGTTTTGTTTGAGATTATCAAAAAAAAAACATATACATGTCTGAAGATTGAAAACAAAATTTACCTCTCAGAATATTTTGAGTCTGAGACTGCAAATTTGGGGGTATAGTTTATTTTATTTTATCCCTTGGGGGATTGTTGTTTTAATTTAAATTTTATTGCTTTTAACAAAAATAAAATAAAAATAAAAAAACTAGGGTTGGAGGGCGGAGGAGCCAAGGGCTCTACCCGTGCCCTCCTCCCCACGGAATTCTGCAGAGACCTGCGCCCCACGGTGGCCGCAGGGTTTCCCTGCGCTCGCGGTGACCGAAGGGGCCTCTGCGCCCACTGTGGTGGCCGCAGGTGGGGGGAGCTACAGTGGCTTCCACCACTCCCATGATGGGAGGTGGGCCCCACAGGGTTTCCCCGCCCTTTTTATTAATGTTTTTTTTTTTTAAATATATATAAATAAATAAACTTATTTTAATGAAAGCTTATTTTAATGGTATTTTTATTATTTATTTAATTGTTAATTATTATTAATATATAGTTTATTAATGAGGGTTAATAGATATGTATTAATTAATAATTAATTTGAAAGCGGTGTACTATTAAGTTAATTTTAATATATATATTTTATTAATGGGGATTAATATAAATATATATTAATCGGTGTTTAATTTGGAATTGCGTATTAGTAAATTATTAATGGTTATATGTTATTATCCAGGGGTTAATAAACATGTACTAGTTAATAATTATTTTGGGTAATTGGAAAATAGGAATATTATATCATGGGGTATTTTGGAAATATTGGGAGTTAAATAAAGTATCATTAGGAAAATTTGGCAAGTAAATGAAATTTTCATTTAGTAGAATAAATTGTTAATTTATATTTTTCTCTGAATTGGGAAATAGGCAAGATTGTACTAGTGCAATTGTGGTATAGAATTTACCTGGTAATGGTGTTTGGTTTTCTATTATTGTATTTTGAGAACTTAGACCATTTAGAAAACTTGTTCAACCATTTAGTGTTTAAATCAATATGGGAAAAGATTGCCCCTACCGGTTAATGCCTATGCAAGTTTAATTTCTATATTTGCTTTTGCTTAAGTAACAGCAAGACTTGATATGTTTGTTTGGACCCTGTCGTCTGGTTGATTCGTGGTTGGCCATAGTTGGTTAGGCCCCTAGTTAGAGTACCTTTAGACAAAGGACCCTTGTATTTGCTTTTTAATATGATCAGTTGGATCTGTTTCTATGTAGGGATCATTATGTATTTATTGACTGAAGTGGTCGTTTGTATATTGGTTATGTTCGCCAAAATGGCAGGATTGTAAATGACTTGAACCTTATGTACCTTTAACTTATTTAATTATCAGAGAGGTCCCGCAATTGAGCAGACCCAGAGATGTATCCCTCTAGGGGTGAACTCCAAGATCATTTTGGTGTTATGTGATGCTTTTGTTCTTATGTTTCATGGTTAGTGCCAGCATGTATGGATGGCATTTTGATAGAATGTATAAGTGGATTGGATGAGATTTATCGTAATGCATGTATGCAGTCGTCTCTTAAATGCAATAAATAGGATCATGAAGGAATGTGTTCTGTTAATGTTAATGAAAATAAGTATGCATGTAAAGACCTCATCAGTTATGATGAAATTATAGTTCATTTTGGACAAGATGCATGGCATGGGTTTAATGTATAATTGAATGTAATGAATGGATAACAATTATTGGATGAACTCGTCATATTACCTAAATTGTAATTATAATGGATGAACTTCATTTGGTTACCTACATTTTAAACCTTGATAAATGAACTCCATCATAATAGCTAAATTTTAACTAAAATGGATGAACTCATTTAGTTATTTACATGTTAACCTTAATAAATGAATTTCATCATATTAGCTATATTTTAACTGTAATGGAAGATCTCATCGTGTTACCTAATTGAACTCTAATGGATGAACTTCATTAAGTTATCTATATTTTAACCCTAATGGATGAGCTTCAATATGCTATTTACATTTTAACCTGAATAAATGAACAACATCTTATTAGCTATATTTTAACTATAATGGATGTACTCAATTGGTTATTTACATTTTAATCTTAATAAACGAACTTCATCATATTAGCTTTATTTTAACTTTAGTGGGTAAATATCCTCACGTTAGACTCATCTTCAACCATAATGGATGAACATGTCCTACTATCTATAATGTTAATTTACTGAACAAATTATATCCATGTTTTAAGTAATAATATGTAATTAAGATAACCTGCTTAATTGGATCTAATTTCGCGAATTGAGTTAGGTGTTAAGTTACGTAATCACGTTGGGAAACCCTTTAGGTTTGTTTAGGTCTTCTGTGTGTTATTGAAGCTTTAGATAACTCCAATGTATCTTAATGTTGTGTCTTATTTTAAAAAATAAAAATAAAATATTGCACTCCTTGAGTGTGTTTTAGCTTTATCCCTTCGGGGTTTCCTGGCGGGGCATTACAAAGAAGCCATAACTATGAGCAAACAATTAGAGTTGGAAGTCATTGCATGGGAGAAGGAAAGAACCAAATGGGTAGCGGTCTTGGCACAGATGCATGATGTGTAGAAGTTTGGTGTGATGAAATTCCTAACTGAGAAACTAGTGGAAAACCTAGATGATAATGTGCTTTATGTGTCAAGGAAGAATTTTGAGTGGAGAAACTCTATCATCAAGAAAGGCCATGAGGAATCTGTTAAATTACTTAAAGGATTGAAGGATCTAATTGATACAATATAGAAGGATTTAAAGTGCATTGATATACAACTCAAGAAAGAGGATGGCCAGACAATTGAAGCTATTGTAGACATGGCCAAGATCTTCAAAGAAAGAGTACAACTTGTTAAAGAAATGAAGTCTCTGACCATAAATGAATTTTTAAAAGTGGCAAGGATAGAGTCGATGCTGACAATCTGCTTTGATCACTTGGGGGCATAGAAAGCAAGAGTGATGCAGGTGAACATGGACAAGGAAGTTTGGAAGCAATGCATCCTACACATTGGACTCACATACTTTCATGTTATCTTGAATTTCTCAGCAGCGCATCTGGAGTGGCATAATGTGCATGGTGCCGCAGAAAAGCACAACAAATCAACATCCACTTCTTCCACAATGGAATCATAATTAGAGAATGGATGAGCTGTCATCCTATTTGTGGCCTTTGTTTATTTGAGTTTCATAGAAGTTCAAAACAGACAGTTTCTTTTGACTCTAGGTTAGAGTTAAAAGGTTTAGGGTTATTTTCAAACAATCTATTGGCCTGGGGGCTATATATGTAATAAAGGAAGCTTTGTTTAAGGTCCGAAAAACTTTGATTTAGAAGAAGAGATTTGATTTTCTTTGAATTTTTCAGAACTCATATTTCTCGTAGTTGAATGAAATGCTATTTTGATACGATCTTCAAATATATGTGTTTGAAAGATTAGCAATCTCTGTTGGGATGTATGCTGATGTGTGAAATATGTCATTTCATTACCAATTCTTTTTGGGTTTGTGAATTCATTGATTTTCTTTGTTTAAAAGAAGATTCATTGTCTTTTAAATGGAACTGATTCCCCTTGTCCTGTGAGGCATGAGCAACAATCGATTAGTGTTTACACTACTTTGAGTTTATTGAATGAATATGTGTAGGAGTAAAATTTAGTGATCTTTACACTTATAAATAGATTTTTTTTAGCATTATTTTGTGTTGATAAATGAATGTGAAAGCCTTTCTTGCTTTCTGGTGAAAAGTGTGTTTGTTTCTAAGTTAACTACATAAAAATTCATTCCAAATCTCACGAGGAGATGCACTCTAATGCAGAGGATGAACCTCAATTCGGTTTACCAACTGTTAGTTCATTTTCTTTTCTTTCATAAGGGACACACGAGTCAATATTCTAAGATATATATATAAATTAAAGAAAGGGAAAATCTGTTAACCAACAGATTTTTGGCGACTCTACTAGGGAGTCGAATAACAAGATTATTTGTCTGATTATAGGATACAAAGAATTGTCATGTGAACTTTTGAGAATCTATTTAGTTCAGTTTAAACTTTTGCATTGAGAATGGGATGGATCCAATAAGATACACTAGGTCTCAAAGGCATGAAGGAATAGTTGATTTTGTTTTTCAAGAATTGCAAAACCTAAGTTTTCAGCCATCCTTCTCACCCAAGAGATGGGAAAGGAGTAGGCCTCCTTCTCCACCCCTATCATTTCCTGTGTCTTCCATTTTCCAAGCCTTAACCTTGCATGGTGGTGCCTTACCCATTGTAATCAATCCAACACCTCTTAATATCATTCTTCCAATGGAAGCCAACAATCCTTGGGGAGCTGTAATAGGTCCATTGAATCTTGGTCTGAATTTGAATGCTTTATCTAAAGGAGCTAGAAATGATTTACCTAAATTCAATGGTGATGGGAAGGTCACAGTTGATGAGCATTTGATTGTATTTGATGTTGCATGTGGTATAATAGTTGTCCAGCATGAAGATGTTGCAATAAGATTGTTTGTACAAACATTAACTAGAATCGCTGCAGATTGGTTTTATCATTTACCAAATAGTGTAATAACAAACTAGCAAGATTTGAAAAATAGGTTTAAATCTAGATTCAAAGTAGTAGAGGATGAGCATTTTCTTTTGGCTCAATTAGCCCAATTAAAAAACATAAATTCCTGAATCTATGAGAGATTTCGTGGTCAAATTTGATAAAATTGTTCATAAGATTCCTGCAAATCAAAAATCTTCAGATGATAATTTGAAATGTTTTTTTATAAATTCCATGCCCTTAGAAATTAGTTTTGTGATTTGCAGACAAAGAATTGCAACTCTGTTAAAACACTTATCAATGAGTTAGAAGATGACTTGATTACTGCAGGAAAATGGAAGAGGGAGATACAGGTGTCAAATTGTCAGCCCTCTACCTCTTTAGACCTTGTAATACAAAGACTTATGAATGATTTAATAACTCTCAAAAGATAGTTACCCAAGGCTAGTACATCTTATTCACAACCTTATCAAGGCATACCAAGAAGGATTACAAATTAGGCTATGGGAACTGGGAATAAAGCCTTACAATTGCCTCTGACTCAACAAAGATTTTCTATTGAAGCTCCACCAGATAAGGGGAATATGTGTGTCTTTCATCTCACTAATGACCATGATGGTGATTCTTGTCTAGAGATGGTGAGGTATGCACAAATGATAAATACAAGAGAGACCATAAGTGAACTTGGTCCAGAAGAAGAAGTCCATGGGCAACCTGGCGAATCTGGAATACACTTCCTGGAGTATGAATCAGATTCATACAAAGGAGGTTACATATTGGTAACCCTCATAGATCCTTCTTGTACCATCCTCACTAGAGTTCAGTGTCAATCAAAAAATATAGGTACCACAATCTTTCCCAAATTCATAGCTAAAGGTAAGGAACTTACAAACTAGAACTTGGAAAATGGTTCAAGAGTTCAAGATGTTTAGATGTTGAGGCATGCTGATCCTAATTCTTCTTTTGATATTGTTGACTTTTGTAAGGCATCTAAAATTCAGATTTCTCTTGCTAAATATCTTAGGTTGAATCCCAAAGAATTAGATAAATTGGTTAAATATGTTCAAAGGGAAACCACTCAGCCTCAATATACTAACTCACCATTGACTAACCTTGACTCTTCACAGGATGAAAAGGACACCAAGTCTACAGAATTGTCTAGTACTATTCTAAAGAAATTAGCCAATGAGCCAGTTGAATCACCATTAGTACCTGACCAGAGACCCGAGACATTCTATGTGTCATTATTTATCAATGCTTTCAAACTTAATAATTGCATTATTGATTCTGGGGCCTCAGATAATATTGTCATTTGTAGTTGCAAAAGCGCTAGGCTTTTTGCTTGCTAAAACATTTGGTAAATGTTATTCAATGGATTCAAAGAAAATTCCCTTATTAGGTCAAATCAAAGATGTGCAGGTTGCTCTAGCAGTACATCCTAATAAGAGAGTGAAGTTGACTATTCTAGTGGTTGATATTCCTGCAAGCTATGGAATGTTCCTAAGCATGACCTTTTGCAAAGATTTGGGAGGAGAAATTAAAATGGACTGGTCTAAGGCAATGATTCTCATTGGTAAGAAAAAATTTGCTCTTCAATCTGAACCGAAGTCCAAAGACACTGTCTTTCCCTCTGATGACCCAAAATCACAAATATTGTATCATGAATGTGATTTTGGTAATTACTTTCTCTTCTCTGATGATAAAAAAGGTACACCAAAAGATGTAGTGAACCTTATTGCAGTCTTATGGGAGATAGAATTTGATGGTATTTGTGCATCAGCTGGATCGGGTGTCGGAGTGGTGCTCATTTCACCACAAGGTGAAAAGATTCCTTTTTCTTTCAAACTAGAATTTAAGAACACCAATAACACTGCAGAATATGAGGCATTGTTTTAGGAATAGAGCAAGCTAAGAAAAAGGGGATCAAATTGTTGCATACCAAAGGTGATGCAGAGTTGATTATTAAATAGGTACGAGATCTCCTCTTGGTAAAAAATGAAAGGCTCAGACATTATAGGAATCGTGCCTAGGATGAGATTGAATATTTTGATGCTTTCTCAATTGAAGCAATTCCTAGAGACCAAAATTCTCGGGTTGATTCTTTAGCAGTGTCAGAATCTTTGTTGCTCCCACATCCTAACTTTAGTGCAGATGTTTATATAATTGAAGTTGTATATCGTCCTAATGTACCTAACAATTCAAATTTTTGGCAAGTGGAAATGATAACACATAAACCAATTCTTGCAAAATGTTGAAATGTTTGCCTCCTCTTTCTTTAAAGGTTCTGAAAATGAATGTAATGAATTTTGTCCCAATACAAGGGAAAGCCTTAGAAAGGAAGTTGTTCTGTTGAAGGGAAACCGAATTCCAAAAGGCCTTGTATCCTTAGAACGCCTTTTTGATCGCAATGACAGGTATGTTAAATAAGATGTTCCTCAAACTGCTGACATGCCAGGAGAATATGAAAAGATTAATTTAGGTGATGAAAACAACCCAAAGATGGTCAATTTAGGTAGGCGTTGTAATCCTAAGGAAAAACATTTATTTGTAAAACTTCTACAAAAGTATTTAGATGTTTTTTCCTGGTCTTATGAGGATTTGAAAGATTTCAGGAATGGTCAATTTCAACATCATATCCCTCTTAAGCCTAGGGTAGCTCCTTTTGGATAGAAATTAAGAAATTATAATCCCAAAGTTGCAGATGCTATTTTCAAATAAATAGATAAAATGCTTCAGGTGAGGATTATTTACCCTATTCACCATGGGTGGCCAATATCATTCTAGTTCACAAGAAGAATGGAGAAATACGGATCTGTGTGGATTTTAGAAATTTGAATCAGGCTAGTTTAAAAGATAACTATTCATTTCCAGTGATGGACCATATTGTCCATACTGTTGCCGGAATAGAGATGATGTCTATGCTTGATGGTTTCTCTAGTTATAATCAAATAAGTGTAACAAAGGAAGATCAGCATAAAATAGCCTTCACAACCCTTTGGGGAACTTTTGCCTAATTTTGAATGTCTTTCGGCCTGATAAATGTGGGAGAAAATTTTCAAAGAGCAATGAACCTCTCATTCGGTCACCTCATTATTAAGACTATAGTCATTTACCATGATGATTTGACAATTTTCTCTAAAAAAGGGAAAAACCACTTAATATATTTGGAGACTATGTTACAAAGATGCAAGGATCATGGTATTTCTCTCAACCCAAAGAAGTCATTTTTCTGTGTTATAGAGGGAAAGTTAATAGGACATATAGTCTCGCAAGATGGTATCAAGATAGATACTGATCGGGTAAAATCCATTCAGCAGTTAAATCTGCCATCTGACAGAAATGGTGTCAAGTCATTCTTTGGGCAAGTGAGTTTTCTCATGAGGTTTGCACCATATTTTTCTGAAATCACTAAACATATTGTAGGGATGATGAGTGAGAAGAAAATTTTCAAGTGGAAGGAAGAAGCAAAAAATCTTTTGAATAGGTAAAAGAAGCAATTGCTCATGCTCCGACATTAATTAACCCTGATTTTAAGAAAGATTTTATCATGCATTGTTATGCTTCTGAACACACAATATCTGGTATTCTTCTACAAAAGAATGAGCTGAATGAGGAAGCCCCTATTGCCTTCATGAGTATCCCGCTCAAAAATCATGAACTGAATTATTCATTGGTAGAAAAGCAGGCATTTGTAGTTATTAAAGCTATGAAACATTTTGGATATTATGTTCTACATTCTCATTCAATTGTTTTTGAACCAAATCCTGCAGTCAAAAGTATCCTTAGGAAGTGGGAATGAATAATAGAGAAGCTTGGGTTTCAAAGGTTTAGGAGTTTTATATGGATATCCAACCAACCAAGTTAGTTCAGGGGCAAGGATTATGTCATTTGATTGCTGAAAACAAGGAAAAGGAAGACAAATTCCCATTAACCTTATTTTTTAGTTTGCAGGATGAATGGTTCACTAATGTGGCTCATTACTTGACTTATGGAGAATGCCCCGACCCTTTAACTGCTAAAGAAAAGAGAAATTTGAGATTGAAAGCTGCTAAGTATGTGATTTTTGATGATATCCTATATAAGAAAGGTTTGGATGGATCATTCTTAAGATGTGTTGACAAAGAGCAATAGGAGAAACTTTTACAAGTTTTTCATAATGAAGCATGTGGAGGACACTATTCATCCACCGTAATGGCATTCAAAATTCTCAGGAGTTGTTACTAGTGGCCAAGAATGTTTAAAGATGCCTATAAATGGGTTGTAGGCTACGAGAAATGCAAATTATTCTCAGGAATGCCTCAATTAGTTGCTTTGTCGTTAAGGCCGGTAATCATTGATGAACCCTTCAAGAAATGGGGATTAGATTTTGTAGGTCCATTGAATCCTCTGTCAAGTCCCATTTATACCCATATCCTCATAGCTACAGATTATTTTACGAAGTGGGTAGAAGTAGTCCCTATCAGGAAGACCACTTCAGAAATTGTTTGTACCTTCTTGAAAGAAAATATTGCGACTAGGTTTGGTGTACCCCAAAAAATTATGAATGATAATGCCCCAAATTTCTCTTCTAAAGAACTTAGCTTGTTTTTTTATGAACATGGCATTTACTTATCTTATTCATCAGATTACTATGGACAAGGAAATGGCCAAGTGGAATCCAGCAATAAGAATCTGATTTCTATAATGTGAAAGTTGGTTGTTGAGAATGAAAAGGATTGGCATAAAATATTATATGAGGTATTGTGGGCAGATAGGACCTCTCCCAAAAGGGCCATAGGTATGACACCATTTGAATTGGTATATGGAGTTGAAGATCAATTGTCCTTACCTCTGGAATTTTCATCCGCTAGGTTGCAGAAAGTAATAGAAGATGATTTTTTCAAAATGCCCTGGAAAAGAGAATTTTATACCTTACAAAAGTTGAAGAGGAGAGACTAGAATTGGTAGATCACATTACTGCTCATCAGGCAAGGGTTAAGAAAAAATTTGATCGCAAAGCCAGACCATGATAGTTCATGCTAGGAGATCAAGTTTTACTCTAGGATAAATGCAGAGAACTGAAAGGAGCTCACAAGAAATTTGATTCTCTATGGAAAGGACCATTCACTATTACGTAGGTATTGGGTCCTAACTAATTCAAACTTGAATATCCTAATGGAGTTTCCCTGCCCCTATCTTACAACAGGAAGAATTTAAAGTTGTATCAGCTGTAAGCGGATCCTTTTCCGTTGTACATAAAGTTTTTGGTTGTGTTGTTTGTTTTCCTTGGTGGGTGTTTGTTGTGTTCAGACCTTTTGGTCTTTCCCACTTACATGCGAAACAAGAGACTCTAAGTTCCTTTCCTGGTCCTTTTCAGTCTTGATCCCCAGTCAGAGTCGATGTTACTTCAATATTTGTTTGAACCAATAATCTGCATTTAATTTTGTTTTTCTCCTTTAGTCTTCTCCGTCTTTAATCATTCACCTTTTCTGTCCCATTGAACCTACCACTTGAACCATTTGTAAGTTAGTTCAAGGTTCAAGGTTCAACTGGTCCTCTTGTGCGGGTCACGGCTTTGTAATGTTATTTAACAAGCAAGTGTGAATGTGCTAAGCGGGTCTTGAACTTGAACTTTGAACCATTTGTAAGTCGGTTCAAGGTTCAACTGGTCCTCTTGTGCGGGTCACGGCTTTGTAATGTTATTTAACAAGCAAGTGTGAATGTGCTAAGCGGGTCTTGAACTTGAACTTTGAACCATTTGTAAGTCGGTTCAAGGTTCAAGGTTCAAAGTCTTCCTTTATGTTTGTTAAAGGTATTTGCTCGTTCCCAGTGTTGTCTTGAGCCGCAAGTTGAGAGTTCTTTGTTTTTCTTCTCATTGAACTTGAACCATTGAACTCCTTGCAAGTTGGTTCAAGGTTCAAAATTTCCTTCCAAGTTTTTGTTCTGAGGACTTTAATAACACTCAAGGAGGCGCGATAAAAGAAATATTCTCAACATCTTATAATTTAAAATTCTAAATTTGGAAAGAAATCATGAAAGTATAAACCATTTGTATGGAGTCGATGTGTAATTAAGAAAGTGTTAGGTTCCTAAAAAATCATTGGTTATCTCACATGTTCGAATAAATCATTATGAGGCGTGTGTAGGTGTTATTCAGTTGTTTTCCTTTTTACATGTGAACTCTCAAAATTGTAAAAGTTGTAGCTGCTATTATTGAAGGAGTCGAAGATGCTGAAGGTAATTTTAGCTTCATTCTTTTAAGGGTTTCACAGATTTCATGGTGGTAATAGGTTAGTTTTGACAATTTCCCTCTACAATGTTATTAGCTCAGAAGGTATGTCAGTGTAGGAGAAATCTTTTGTTTTCGAATAGAATTTTGTCTTGTTTAGGAATTGTTTGATAAAAGTAAAAGTGGTCACAATGAGGCTGACTCTTCCAAAACTTGATTGTACATCATTCCTAGTTAGTATACTTCCAGAGCTAAGTGACACCTGTTTGGCCCAAGATGACTTGGGAGATTTCTGAGAGAGAGCTAAAAACCCTAGGGCAGGTTCAATGATGGAGAGGATAGTTAGAAGCAGCTTGATTGAAGCTGCTACTTTTCCAATTTCCTCTCCTTGTTTAGATTTAGTAATAGCATGCATGAATAGATATGATGTTGATAGCAGGTACATTAGAACCAGTAGTGGTGAGCTATTAGTGGAGATTAACAAAGAGACAGTAATGGTTGCAATGGGAATCCCTCATAAGGAGCTCTACTAAGATTGGTCAATTAGGACCTCATATGCGTTTTTCTCTAAGAAGAAATGCATGTATAGAAGTGTTATTGCCATAAATTGTCTTCTAAAGGTTCAAAAGGGCAGGTCTCCGTTACCTAAGCCTCTTACTAGAGATCATTTCATTACAAAAGTGCGAGATATTGTCATATTGCTAAATAGACTTAAAGGGAGCTCACACTCTTTCTATTGGGAGGATTGGATGTACTTCTATATCCAGGTGTTATTAGTTGGTGAGAAATACCTTGACTAGGCACAGGTTGTCGCTGAAAGGCTCCATGAGGGTTTCAGCAACTTTGTTGGTATGTCCAGCTTTTACATGTCTTCATATTTATTCTACATATTAGCTTATACCAGAATTGGCAAGGACTACATAATGAGCCTTGGGTAGACGGCATGAAAGTTTATGACTATTACCCTTTATTGTAACAACAAAAATATGCAGAGCACTTCACTAGATGGAATGATGTTTTCACAGAAAGGCTTGCCTTCGAATTGCAAGGAGATATTAATAAAAGAATGTTAGCTAAGGCGATGGATCTTATTAGCATATATGGAAGATTTTTCATTCATTTTCCCAGATTTACCTATCTCAGAGTGGGCGGTTTTGAAGGTGAATCATTGAAATTACCCAAATATGCCTTTCATAGTTATGTACTTATCAAAGTAAGAAGACAATTGGCTCACAATGATAAAAAGTTAGGAACAAAGGGTAAACCCGCATTTTGTTTTCCAATTGAACTTGGTTATTACAGTTGTAAATTTGTATATGATGCCTTGAACCTAGAGTTAGAGTTCAAGAAAATGAATTTGCAGCCTTACATTGCCAGCCGGAAGTTTGATAGGAGTGGATATGTTGTAGAAAATCTGAATGTGGATGATCATTTCTTCCATGAACCCCAGCTAGAAGACTACTCAGAAAATTGTAGCGATGAGTTGGAAGTGAGAAGGAGATTATGGTCAAGGTTCACTTTACAACAAGTTATTACCATGAAACTACCCATTAATGTGTCTGGTGTACAAAAAGAAGAAGGGGAGGATGTCTTGGATCCTGAATTCAGTGAAAGGATTCAAGGATAGCCAATTCCTAAAATTGACTGGGGTAGAAGAGAAGAAGAAAAAATTCAAGCCAGGTCCTTTAATGTCATAAGGAGAACAGAAAAATGGCTAAGGGATCAAAAATTTAGAAAGGAGTCAATCATGCCTCCTCATGAATTAATAGTTGGTCCACATGCTACAACTCGTATTCCTACTTCCTCCTCTAGCAAGATTGTTGATATTGCAAGTGACACAAGGCCAATTATTGAAGAGGTTCAACCCAAAAGATCAAAGAGGTCTCCATTGAGTTCTTCAGCAGTTTGAGTTACTCACTCAAGGAGCAAAAAGAAGAACAGAGAACCAGTGGTTAATCAAATTGTTGTGGAATTGGATCCAGGTGAAGAAAATAAAGTGACAATGGATCAAGAAGTGTTGAGTAACCCTCCAGTGCAGGATATGGATGCAGGTAAGGAACCTGAAGAAGAGACAAACCCAATGAGCACTCTAACTATTATTAATCCCCCTGATGCTCAGACACCTCCATCGTCTAAAGAAAATTCTAGCACTTCTTGATGGCTTGGAGCTTTGATTGGGAATAAACATAGTGTTGTTCCTATTACAATTCACATGGATGATATGTTGAGCAAGTGCCTTGAGAAAATATATAAACCCAAGAAGCTCAAAATGTAAGCAATGGTGGAAGTGGATGAGGAAATAGGTCATTGGGTAGCTGAAGTAGCTAAACCCATCTCAAGTAGAGATCCAGAAAAGGCCACTAAGGATTATTTTACTATGGAGAAAATTGATCTGGGAGTTGCTTCAAGGGTTGTAGATGCTAAACATCTGGAATCCTCCACAAAGAGGATGATATCCAGGTCTTGGAAGGATGAGAAAGACAAAAAGGAACTGAAATAGGTTGTCACCCAAATGGCAGAGTACATAAATGCCATACATCATCCAAGCCCTTAGGCCCTATCTCAGATGACATTGTCCTTTGACCCCAAATCATCGGGGAACTAGAAGCTATTAGATCAGGTCCAGAGGAGCTGCATGATAGCTGAAATATTCGATGAATGGCTTGATTATATAGTACAGCAGGGTTCGGACTACATTGTCAGCCTGGTTAAAGTATATGAAGAAGCCATAACTGTGAGAAAAGAATTACAGCTGGAATTTATTGCATGGGAGAAGGAAAGAACCAAATGGGTAGCGGTCTTGGCACAGTTGAATGATGTGTAGAAGTTTGGTATCATGAAATTCCTAGTTGAGAAACTAGTGGAAAACCTATATGATAATGTGATTTATGTGTCAAGGAAGAATATCCAATGGAGAAACTCTATCATCAAGCAAGGCCATGAGGAATCTGCTAAATTAATTAAAGGATTGAAGGATCTGATTGATACAATGTAGAAGGATTTAAACCGCATTGATATACAACTAGTGAAAGAGGATGGGCAGACAATTGAAGTTGTTGTAGGCATGGCCAAGATCTTCAAAGAAAGAGTACAACTTATTAAAGAAATGAAGTCTCTGACCACAGATGACTTTTCAAAAGTGGTAAGGATAGAATCGATGTTGATAGTCTGCTTTGATCACTTGGAGGTACATAAAGCAAGAGTGATGCAGGTGAACATGGAAAAGGAAGTTTGGAGGAAATGCATCCTACACATTGGACTCCCATACTTTTAGGTTATCTTGAATTTCTTAGCATCGCATCTGGAGTGGCGTAATGTGTGTGGTGTCATGGAAAAGAAGGACAAATCAGCAGCCACTTCTTCCATAATGGAGTCCTGATCGGCTAACGGATGAGCTGTCATCCTATTTGTGGCCTTTGTTTATTTAAGTTTCATAGAAGTTCAAAATAGACAGTTTCTTTTGACTCTAGGTTGGTGTTAAAAGGTTTAGGGTTATTTTCAAACAAACTATTGGCCTGGGGGCTATATATGTAATAAAGAAAGCTTTGTTTAAGGTCTAAAAAACTTTGATTTAGTGGAACAAATTTGATTTTCTTTAATTTTTTTAGAACTCATATTTCTAGTACTTGAATGAAATATAAGTTTGATACGATCATCAAATCTGTGCATTTGAAAGATTAGCAATCTTTGTTGGGATGTATGCTTATGTGCGAAATATGTCATTTCATTACTAGTTCTTTTGTGTCTATGAATTCATTGATTTTCTTTGTTTAAAAGAAGTTTCATTGTCGTTTAAATGGCACTAATCCCCCTTGTCCTGTGAGGCATGAGCGAGAATCGATCAGCGTTTACATTACTCTGAGTTTATTGAATGAATACGTGCAAGAGTAAAAGTCTATGAGCTTTACACTTATAAATAGATCTTTTGTAGCATTCTTTTGTCTTGATAAATGAATGCGAAAGCCTTTCTCGTTTTCTAGTGAAAAGTGTGTTTTTTCTAGGTTAACTGCATAAAAATCCATTGCAAATCCCACAAGGAGTTGCACTCTAATGCAGAGAATGAACCTCAATCCGATTCACCCAACTGTTGGTTCATTTTCTTTTCTTTCATAAGGGGTACCCACGAGTCAATATTGTAAGATATATATATATATATATATATATATAAATTAAAGAAAGGGCAAATCTGTTAACCAACACAATATTTAGTCAAGTGCATAATATTGTAGAGTAAGATTTGGTCTCAACCAGATCAATTTCTAGCCTCTATGAATGGGAATCAAATATTTATTACAGGAGACTTCAATGTAGTCTTAAGCACAGGAGACAAAATAGGAGGGATAGGTAGGCTAAACCAATCCAGTAAAGACTTTGTTGCATGGGTGGACACTAATAAATTGATGGATATTCCTCCATCAAATGGAATTTATACATGGACTAACAGAAGACTAGGATTCAACTACATTGTAGAGAAACTTGATTGTTTCTTCTTCATGAGAGATTTGGCGGAATTTGATTTTGATTTTGAGTGCAAGATCATTCCTTTCTCTATCTCAGATAGTTTTCCTTTGCAATTGGAAATCTTGGGTGACCAAAATCTATTTAGAAGCCATTTTAAATTAGAAAATATGTCTAGTTGAAAGACCCCAACATTATAGATCTCATCAATGATTAAAGTGGAAGGAGAGATAGTAGATGGATATAGAATGTTTAAGTTTGTCACTAAATTGAAAAGAATTAAATACAAACAAAAAGACTGGAATCAAAAACACTTCAGAACCATCTTCAAAACTAAACAAGAGATTGAATCAAATTTGTAAAAATTAGAGGAGTCAATTATCAATCAAGGCATGGATCAATCAATATTTTTTAAAGAAAAGGAACTGATGGTAGCCCATGAAGACATCCATTGTAAGGAAGAAATTTTTTGGAGACAGAAGTCACAGGAAGTTTGGATCCAAGAAGGAGATAACAACATCAAGTTCTATCACAATAGTGTGAAACATAGTAGAAATTATAATACAATTTCATCGCTCAAGCTCTCAGATGGCTCTACCTTGGAGGACACAATAGATATAAGTAGAACCACTATACCCTTTTGTTGGAATCAATGAACACTGAGAGGGGGGTGAATAAGTGTTCTTCTATTAACAACTTTCTTTAATTTATTCTTGAACCACCATATGCAAATGAATAAAAGAAAAGTGCAGAATCCAAATACAAACAAGCACAAAACCATAACACCAGCATTTTTACGTGGAAACACGCAAAGGGAAAAACAACGGTGGGATTAAGACCCACAATATTATAATACTTTGATCAAGAGTATGATAATATTACAAGAGGGGAATGCACATGCATTCAAGCACATTGCCTAGAGCTCACTGCTTAATTACAAAAGAAGAGGGCTACAACCCCAGAGGACTCATTGTCCTACAAAAGATTAAAAATGATAACTGATTGAATGAACTGATGGATAGCATCTACAAATGCCAAAATGTAGTTCTCGTTAAGTGAAAAAGGTCTTCTTCCATTGTTTTGTCTCTCTGCTCTATTCTGCTCTACTTTGTGACATACTAGAGAATAATTATAAGGAAATGCACATGAAACTATGCACCAACACTCATACAATCTTCAGACACACATATATAACCAAAAATATCAAATAGATCAATCTTATATATCAGCACCAACAAATTAAATGAATTCCATGTTGACCTAAAAACCACATAACACACAACATGAAACGTGTAATAATATAAGTCAACTCAATCTAATTAAAAATCCATATGAGGACCTAGACAAAATCATAATTATAATGTGGTGAAATGTGAATGAGAGATCAAGAGGAAAACTACCATTTCCCTCCAAGGAGACATGAGAGTTTCACTAAGGATTTCCCTTCAAATAGTTTTCACCTAGTTACATTAGAAGAGGAGAGGAGAAATCACTAGATTCCGTAATACCCTAAAAATGGGCATCTACACCATGAGCCCCTAATCTCGACAACGTCACCAAAGTCCTAACCAAAGGCAATTAAATCAATCTTCAGCATGATAACTCAATGATGAACCACTAGTACCAAGCCGGTACTGAGAGGGGGGGGGTGAATCAATACAAACACAAATATGCCCAAAACCGGTTTGGCAGCAAACACTCACAATGACTGATAAACAGAGATACCGGTAAAATAGAGTGCAACCAGTAGCATCCAGTATAGCTCAATTAGTCATGAACCGGTCACTCACTAAGCTTATCTCTTAGCTCAATACCACATTATCATAATATTCACATGCATGAACTAGTAGACTTTAACTATCAAATCTTCACAACAGAGAGTTCAATATGTTTTATAGATAGGCACAAAACATAGAACCTTCATGTGCATAATAGATAAAACAAAGCATCACAAGACAAAAGCATTTCACATGACACACATATTTTTCATGTGGAAACCTAACTGGGAAAAACCACGGTGGGGATGAATACCCACAAGCTGCTTTTTGAACTCTTTAGAAGTCCGCTCTGTTAGGAGCCTTGTCTGGTTAAGAACATTACAATAGGTTCTGGTAGGAACCGATCCTGTTAGGGATCACCCAGTTAAGGGATACCCGGTTAAGGGTTAAACCTGGTAGGGTCACCTTGCTAGAGGATTTTAAGAACACAATAGCTGAAAGGATCTCCTAAGCTTTTCTAGCTTCTCAGAACTCATTAGCTTCAAGTTACTCGGTTAAGGGATTTACAGCAAGCCGGTTAAGACCACCCAATTTAAGGGATTTTGAATCAAGCCAATTAAGGCTACCCTGTTAGGGGATTTTACAACTGTTGAAGTGGTTAGAGATCAATAGGTATTACAATGATCTATTAATAGCACTTAATACTAATACAAATCCGTTTAGGCTCCTCTTTTCCTTCTGCACATACACTTTGCAGGTATCTCTTCTCTCCTATGGTCTGGCAAGAATCTTGTATCACTTTCATTGGATACACACACACAACTTTTTGCCAACAACTCCAGATAGAAACCTAACATTGACCTTATAGGGAACATACAGGTCGGTAGCAAAAACCTTAAACCCTAAACCTGTTAGGTTGAGCAATTCAAACGGTTCAATCTTGACCATTAAAACATACTACATTAAATGCACCAGTCTTGAGTCGATCTCAAGACATTCTCCATCGTCCATTATCCACCATTTTCATGGCAGCTGATAACTAATCATGCGTTATCACCATTTGACAGACTTCGCACATTCCTGAGGTAGATAGGAATAGTCTTCTTCATGCAAGATCCTTCACACGCACAGAGCTTACATGGCAACATGATCTGTCCTCCATCATACTGCTAACTCATCACACAAAGATCACTGATTGAGTCACAGATACTTGAGATACTTCAACCGGAAACCTCGAAGTGGAAGCTGCCTTAGAAACCAGTAGTCATACAGTGCTTCCATGTGCCGGTTCCCATAACTGCATGCCGGTTCACTTTGAACAAATGTGCCACTTCACTTTGGCATATACTAGTTCACACATATGATGGTACCTCTTTCTTCACTTAACTCATGTGCCGGTTCACACTATGTCTCATATTGACATCAATGACAACATATAGTATCATTATGTCTTCATGCCAGTTTACATAAGGCTTATGCCGGTTCACATAATGCTCATGCTAATTCACATAATGCCAACAATCTCCCCCTTTTGGCATTGATGGCAATATACAAATGATATCTTCTCTACTTCACATCTTCTCCCCATATGCTGTAGATATCTTTTCACGTCACATCTTCTCCCCCTTTGACAACAATGCCAAAGTGGAGGTACAATCATCATAGTTTCCTCATGCTGCTCCCTCTGAGGAGTAGCATCCTTAAACACACCAATCAGCCAAATATTTGTCTATCCAGTACCTGATTGATGTGGAACAACCACTTTTAGTTCACCTCCTAAAGGGGCAATACCCCTAATTCACCTCTCAAATGCACAAATGTTTTCTTTGGGAGAGGCTTGGTGAATATGTCTGCTAACTACTCCTTACTGGACACATGCTCTAGTGCAATCTCTTTATTCTGAACCTTTTCCCTCAAGAAATGATACTTAAGCTCAAAATGCTTGGTTCTAGAATGTAAAACTAGATTCTTTGATATATTGATAGCACTTGTGTTATCATAGAATATACTTACCAGTTCAGATACAGGGATCTTGAAGCCTTCCAGTACATACTTCATCCAGATTGTCTGAGTGCAGTTCATGAAAGCTACAACATACTCCACTTCCGTTGTAGACTAAGAGATGCAACTCTTCTTAATACTCATCCATGAGACCAGTCTACCACTGAGAAAGAATGCACCACCAGTTGTGCTCTTCCGGTCATCCACATTACCGGCCCAATCAGCATCTGTGAATACTTTCAGATTCAAATTATTGCTATATGGGTACCACAATCCATAGTCAACTGTTCCCTTCAAATACCTAAGAATCCACTTGACTGCACTCAAGTGAGATTCTCTTGGACTCTTACGGAACCTTGCAGTGATGCCAACTGCATGTGCAATATCCGGTCTGCTATGCACTACATAATGCAACTTACCAATCATTGATCGGTATTCCTTCTCATCAACCAGTGCGGAATCATCTTCCTTTGTCAATTTGCAACTGGTCACCATCGATGTACCAACCGGTTTGCTATCTTCCATGCCAAAAGTCTTCAACACCTCTTTGACATATTTGGACTGAGTGATGAAGATTCCATCTTTCATCTATTGGATCTGCAGTCCAATGAAGAACTTAATCTCCCCTATGAGTGACATTTCAAACTCTTTCTTCATCTCATCAGCAAACTCATGACTCATCTTGTCATCTCCACCAAAGATGATGTCATCAACAAAAACTTCACAGATCAGGATCTGATCTTCTTCAGACTTCAAGTAGATATTGCTATCTTCACTTGTTCTCTCAAATCCAATCTTCACAAGATGGGAATGTAGGCGCTCATACCATGCCCTAGGTGCTTGCTTTAGACCATATAATGCTTTGTGTTTCCTACATACCATGTCACTGTCTTCAAATAGGGTAAACCCATCTGGTTGCTCAATAGATACCTCCTCTTCAAGTACACCATTTAGGAATGTAGATTTTACATCCATTTGATATACCTTGAATCTCTTAAAAGCTGCATATGAAAGAAGCATACAAACCCTTTCCAATCTGGCTACAGGAGAAAAGGTTTCCCCATAGTCTTCACCTTCTTCTTGAGCATATCGTTTGCATACCAGTCTGGCTTTATTCCTAATCACTGTGCCATCCTCATTCAACTTATTTTTGAACACCCATTTGGTGCCAATAACATTTTTATGCTCTGGTCTGGGTACCAAGGACCATGTACCATTTTTCTCTATTTGGTCAAGTTCTTCTCCCATTGCCTTGATCCAGTCTTCATCATTATGAGCCTTTTTGAATGATTTAGGCTCAAATTCAGAGATCATACATGAGTTTTCTCTAATCTTTCTTCTGGTAAGGATTCCTGCATCCTTATCACCTATGATCTGCTTGGGATCATGATTCAACTTGACATATCGAGGAATGGTCTTAATTGGTTCTTCTTGGTTTTCTTCTTCATCCTTATCTTCATCAATATCAACATTCACCAGTTCAGGAACATTGTTACTAGTGCTCAGTTGACTAACAACTGGTTCCCAGAAGGTTTCAACCGATTCATTTACAACTTGCTCACTGTCAGTTTTCTCAGTCTTCTCAAAGGATTCATCAACTCTTACATTGATGCTTTCCATAATTCTCTGAGTCCTATTGTTGTAGCACTTGAAAGCTTTACTCTTGGTGGAATATCCTAGAAATATTCCTTCATCACATTTAGCTTCAAATTTGCCCTGATGTTCACTCCTCTTGATGTAACATTTTCTACCAAAGACCTTAAAATAGTTTACCACGGGGGTCTTACCAGTCCAATATTCATAAGGAGTTTTGTCCTTGCCCTTTTTGATGAGTACTCAGTTCATAGTGTAAACTGCAGTGCTCACCGCTTCTCTCCAAAACATGTGAGAAACCTTTCCTTGGATCAACATAGTTCTAGCTGCTTCAACCACAGTCTAGTTATTCCTCTTTGCTAGGCCATTCTGCTGTGGAGTTCGGGGGGCAAACAGTTGTCTCTTGATGCCAAATTCTTCACAGTACTTGTTGAATTCACTGGAAGTGAATTCCCCTCCTTGATCAGTTCTGAGACACTTGATCCTTTTACCGCTTTCCTTTTCCACTAATGCTCTAAAAGCTTTGAATTTCCCAAAAGCTTCAGACTTGTCTTTCAAGATTGTGACCCACATCATTCTTGAGTAGTCATCAGTGAGAATCATGAAGTACCTATCACCCTGCACACTTCTAGTTTTCATAGGACCACATAAATTAGTATGCACAAGATCAAGAAAGTTGTCAGTAGTGAAGGATTTACCTTTAAAATTTGAGGAAGACATTTTCCCCAATTGACATTCTCTACACAAGGTATTATCTAGTTTGCTCAGCACCGGCAACCCTCTAACTGCTTTGATCTTACTAGCCTTCACAATGTTGTCAAAGTTCACATGGAAAAATCTCCTATTCCATATCCGGCTATCATCAAGCTTAGCCATAAGACATGTACTTATATTAGCATTTAGATGAGATAGGTTACCTTTAGTCTGCATATCGGTGGCTACCAATTTACCATCTTTACCTTTGATTCTGCAAACTCCATTCTTGAATTGTAGAGTGAGTCCACTGTCATTTAACTGGGCAACACTTAGAAGGTTGTGTCTGAGACCATCAACCCAATACACATTGTCAGCACTACTCTTTCCATTCAACGAGATGGACCCTCTGCCTTTGACCATGCATGGTGCATCATTGCCAAAGCGAACCACACCACCATCATACTCTTCTAATGATAGAAACTCGCTCCGGTCACCAGTCATATGGTGAGAGAAGCCACTGTCAATGATCCACTCATTGGAATCATCAAACCGGGAGACAAGAGCCTTCTTGTCTATCACATCTTCCTTTACAGCAACGAACACAATGTCTTCATTTTCTTCATCTTTTGATTCCTCATCCATGACACCTTCATCTACTGCCACAAAACAATTTCTTTGGTTTCCTCCTTTGAATTTCTTGAACCTTTCCGGTTTGTCCTTGTTGTCACTATTAGGATAGTTCATAGCAATATGTCCTATCCAGTTGTAGGAGAAACATTTCAAAGGTAGCTTACCTTTGTATTTACCAGTTCCTTTTGGGAATCTCCTGGCTAGAAGAGGTTCAAATTCCATCAGAAACTCTTCATCCTTCATTTCTCTATTCTGACTAGGTTCCCCACTAGTGCTAGCCTCTTTTCCTTTTCTGGATGGTATAGCAGAAGCTTTAAAAGTTGATTCTGACTTTTGAACACTACCATCAAAGCTAGTCAGCTCATAGGCTGTCAACTTGGCTATGATGGAGTCCAAGGATGCCTTAGACTTGTCTATTGATCTCAGCTCCTGAATAGCAGCAACCCTTATTGCATAGACCAGCAACGGGGATCTCAGGACTTTACTTACCATAGTGGAATCTTCTATTTTGCCACCTGCACTCTTTATTTCTCCAACAACTATTTTGATTCTTATTCCATACTGTTGAATGGTCTCTCCTTCAACCATCCTCATGTCTTCAAACTTTCCTCCCATGCTCATCACCACCATAGATATTTTCAAGAGTATCCCATACTTCTTTGGGATTTGCCTTGTCCTGAACATCAATAAACTCAATGTCAGATAGACTACTGATGAGGGCTTCCATGACTTGCCCATTTTCTTGTATCTCTCTCTTTTGGTCATCGGTGAGAGTACCAGTAGGAACAACATATACATTTTCAACATAGCTCCAGTGTTGAACACCCATGCTTTTGATGAATATCTTCATCTTGTCTTTCCATATACCAAAGTTTTCCCTGTTGAACTTTGGACCATCCCTCTTCATCATTTGGCTAGGATCTTTTCCTCAAGCGGTTAAGCTTACAACACAGAGGACCTGGAGTGCTCTGATACCAATTGATAACTCAATGATGAACCACTAGTACAAAACCAGTACTAAGAGGGGGGGTGAGTCAATACAGACACAAATATGCCCAAAACTGGTTTGATAGCAAACACTCACAATGACTGATAAACAGAGATACCGGTAAAATAGAGTGCAACTAGTAGCATCCAGTATAGCTCAATCAGTCATGAACCGGTCACTCACTAAGCTTATCTCTTAGCTCAATACCACATTATCATAATATTCACATGCATGAACTAGTAGACTTTAACTATCAAATCTTCACAACAGGGAGATCAATATGTTTTATAGACAGGCACAAAACATAGAACCTTCATGTGCATAATAGATCAAACAAAACATCACAAGACAAAAGCATTTCACATGACACACATATTTTTCACGTGGAAACCCAACTGGGAAAAACCATGGTGAGGATGAATACCCACAAGCTGCTTTTTGAACTCTTTAGAAGTCCGCTTTGTTAGGAGCCTTGTCTGGTTAAGAACATTACAATAGGTTCTGGTAGGAACCAATCCTGTTAGGGATCACTCGGTTAAGGGATACCCGGTTAAGGGTTAAACCCAGTAGGGTCACCTTGTTAGAGGATTTTAAGAACTCAATAGCTGAAAGGATCTCCTAAGCTTTTCTAGCTTCTCAGAACTCATTAGCTTCGAGTTACCCGGTTAAGGGATTTACAGCAAGCCGGTTAAGACCACCCGATTTAAGGGATTTTGAATCAATCCAGTTAAGGCTACCCTGTTAGGGGATTTTACAACTGTTGAAGTGGTTAGAGATCAATAGGTATTACAATGATCTGTTAACAACACTTAATACTAATACAGATCCGTTTAGGCTCCTCTTTTCCTTCTGCACATACACTTTGTAGGTATCTCTTCTCTCCTATGGTCTAGCAAGAATCTTGTATCACTTTCATTGGATACACACACACAAATTTTTGCCAACAACTCTAGATAGAAACCTAACATCGACCTTATAGGGAACATACAGGTCAGTAGCAAAAACCTTAAACCCTAAACCTATTAGGTTGAGCAATTCAAACGGTTCAATCCTGACCATTAAAACATACTGCATTAAATGCACCAGTCTTGAGTCGATCTCAAGACATTCTCCATCGTCCATTATCCACCATTTTCATGGCGGCTGATAACCCATCACGCATTATCACCATTTGACAGACTTCGCACATTCCTGAGGTAGATAGGAATAGTCTTCTTCATGCAAGATCATTCACGTGCACAGAGCTTACGTGGAAACACGATTTATCCTCCATCATACTACTAACTCATCACACAAAGATCACCGATTGAGTCACACAGACTTGAGATACTTCAACCAGAAACCCCGAAATGGAAGCTGCCTTACAAACGGGTAGTCATACAGTGCTTCCATGTGTCGGTTCCCATAACTGCATGTCGGTTCACTTTGAACAAATGTGCCACTTCACTTTGGCATATACTGGTTCACACAAATGCCGGTACCTCTTTCTTCACTTAACTCATGTGCCGGTTCACACTATGTCTCATATTGACATCAATGACAACCTACAATATCATTATGTCTTCATGCCAGTTTATATAAGGCTTATGCCACTTCACATAATGCTCATGTTGATTCACATAATGCCAACAAAGCACACAATTAATTCTTTAATCATCAAATGTCACATGGCAAAATCAATTACTCAATATTAATTAAATATTTATTTAATTAATTAAATCATTCCAAGTAAATCATTTTAAACAATTATCTTATTTATTTTATTAAATATCCTAGCATATAATTAAATAAATCAATTCGCCATTAAATCATCAAAAAGAGGAATTAATTTAATTAAATAAATAAATTTGCCATCAAATCTTCAAAAAAGGAAACAAATCAAGAAAGAGGAATTGGAAATTATGAGCACAAAACTTCAAAAATGGAAATAAATCAAAAAATGAATTAATTGACAAAAAAGAATTAAAAATTTGAGAAAAGAAATCAATTGGAGATAATCTTGAAAAAAATAAATTAAAAATTGATAGATAATCTCAAAGAAAGCAATTAAAACAATTAAATATTAAAATTGAATGAAATAGAGAATAAATCAGTTTTTTTCTTGATTTTAATCTTATTTTTAGTTCAACTTCCTTTAAAACTGAGAAAAGCATCCAGTCACATCAATTCACCTGGATTGTGCTTCCTCTTGGAAAATCTTGACCACTCATCATCAGTTGATCTTAGCCGTTGGTTTCTTTTTGAATTTTCTATAAATTCAGGTTCATCTCTCATTCAAAAAGAGGCTAGAGAATACATTGTTATTATACTATTTTTTCTCTAGGTTCATTGATATATTGCATACATATTTAGATCATTTATCTCATTTATTGCTTAAATCTTGTTAGATTAATCTTGCATCCATCTAGCATTCATCATGTTCATATAGATAAAATCCTTCATCTTGATGTTGTCTAGTAACTGGTATTGCTTATAATCTGAGAGCAATCATATACTCGTATCTTTTAGAAGACAATAGGTTGATTTGTTATGGTTTATTATTCATTGATTATATCTGATTAATCATGCATGTAATGACTTGATTGAAGTGTTGTGCTTACAGATACAGGTCCACTTTTCACACACACATTTCTGGTGCCCACCGTGGGGCTCGAACCCACAACTACAAGATTTCTAATATTTCTTAAACAAATTTAATGTTTGGTTTTTATAACTAATAAACATGTGTTAAATTTGCAGATAAAAATCTTTCTTTTTGTTTGTTCTTCTATGACAGTAAAAAATGTCTCGGTTTGGAGAGTATAAATTTTTATTGAACTGTTGGATCTCAACCAATTTGTGATATGTTTTTTAAAATTAAGTTTTCTACAGGGTCACTGAAGGGAGTTTCTTAAAGAGTTTTTGTTTGAAAGTTATTATTGATAGAGTGCAGGACTGTCATTTTACTTATTCTTCTATGACAGTCAAAAATGGTCTTGGTTGGGAGAGCATAACGTTTTATTGAACCATTTGATCTAACCCAAATTTTAATATGTTTTGTAAAACCAAGTTTTCCACATTTTCATTGAAGCGATCTTCCAAATTATTTCTGGTTCAAAAGTTATAAATGAGAGAATGCAGTATTATCAAAACTGTCATAACTAGGATAGTCATAAAAAATGGAAATTCTTGTTAGATTAGTTTAATTTACAGTTTGCATGATAGAATTTTCTTTTGATGATTTTTTTTAATATTATTTTGGTAACTAATTTTGGGCTTTTAATTTTTGCAGGACGCTTGTCAAAGAATCTATCAATCAAACATACGCTTGCCAAAGAATCAAGAAGAAAATGATTGCTGACATATTGGTTTTGCAGGTTGCCTAAGGAGAATCGACTAAACATTGTGTATTCATTTAGTATTTTCTTAGGCACTTAAATTGCTATTTGGTTAAAGAACAAATCTGTCTTTTATGTTTTCAGAAAAATCTAAGAGGTAGGAGAGTATGCTCTTGTCTTTTATAAACAATCAGAAATCTAGACCCTCGAAGCTTTTTTCTAAGTTTTGAGATTTGTGTACCTTTAGCGGACCTGTCACAGTGGGAAAAAGTAATCACCCTATGAGAATGACCCAAGTGAGTATAGCTAGACCTAAGCATTCCAACTCACTATAATAAATAGGCCTCTGGTGATTAAAGTCTCAGAGGATGGGATTATTTGAGTTTTCTCTTTGAGATCTCTCATATCGAGCATTTTGTAGGGCCTCGCAGTCTCAATCACATTTACGTGACTACATCTTGTTTTGGTACCTTGTTGGGCTATAGGCCTCAATCATGTTTGCATGACTTCAAGGGGTAATTTCAAATGGAATTCCTGACTAAGAACTATAAGATAGAAGCTACCTGATTCACCTCCAAAAGGCTGATAATCTTTGTGCAAGAGAGATAGTAACTCTCCCAAGACACTTGCCATATCATGCCCCCATTAGCATTTGGAGTCGGCTAATACGGCATTGAGAATCCATTGCATGAGACTCAGTGGCCGTATTCTGATTAGCTATTGGGTGTGTACCTAAGTCAGCAAGCAAAGGTTTTCTTCTCTAAGCCAACTTCCATAGGGTTAGCATGTTGTGATTGAATTATTATATATCTTGCGTGTTTTCTATGTTTTCATCCCTAAAAGAAACTCTTGATTATATTGGCTACATTGCTCACTCTCAAGATGTTGGTATTCCTCATAAATCCTATATTTCTCCAATTAAATCCAAATACATGCCTTCTCCTTCACACCTTCCATCCATTCTAGGTCCCTCTACCCCTCCATCCCTTATGCGGGATCAACAAAGGCACACATCTTTGAGTACCTTCCATCCATCTAATAGACCTCCATATCATTCCAATCTATCCATGCATCTCCCTCCAAGAAATTTGGATGCCAAGCATAAAAGTCATAAATCAAGCAATCCACATGTATTCAAGGATCAACATGTCCCATCTAATCGACATGTCAAAACAAAGCAAAATATGATCCAAAAAGGAAAAGAAAAATACAAAATGCCACAAAGGCCAACAAAGAAAGAAGAAAAGTCAAAAGTCATATGGGTTCCTAAGGCACTTGTACAAGTAATGTACTCTAAGGAACTACAAAAGCATGAAAAATCAAAAACCATGTGGATCCCTAAGAGGTTGCTTGAAGCACAACAATCTAAAGAAAAATCAAATTTGGCATCCAAAATTGTTGTTCCTCCATCCAAACCTTCTGAGTCTATTCCTCCATCACCTCCTTCATCCATTTTGGGTTCTTATGCCCCAAAATATGTAACCTTTCCTCCATCCAAATCTCAAAATCTAAGATTCACTTCTCCTCCATATGTCCACCATCCCTCAAGGCGTGTGCCAATGTTGATCTTTCCAGCATTTCCATCTAGCCATACACAATTCTTCCAACATTCCATCCATTATCCAACACCTCTTTTTCACCCTTCCATCCCTCTTATCAAATCCTTTGCATAGATCCCTGGCCTAGTTTCATTTCATTATCTTGCCAACATCTTTGAGCATACCTTCATAGCCATGGTCTATTGCAACTCATATTCTAAGGGTAACATCCAAAGTAGGGAGACGTTGGGGCCCTTCTTCCATTCCCTGTCATGCCTCCATTATCTTCCAAAAAAACCAAAAAATATTTTTAAAAATGATGAAAAAAAATAAATAAATAAAAATAAAAAGTAAAGAGAAATAATTTCGTCCACGAGTGAAAACCACTTCTTGTGGCGCCTTGAGAAAGTACCATGATGAAAACTTGGCAAATAGGCGTCATGCATAATCCATTATCTTTTTGTGCTTTACACTGGGGGCAAGTTCCATCCATGTACATCCATTTATTATCTTTCATCCTCCATTATCCCTCATCCTCTCTATCTACGTTCATATCCCTTTTCTAGCTTTGATCTTGACAAGGTTAAGGATCTTTGCAGGTTTTGTGTGTCCTATCTATTTCACTTGATCCACACCCTTTAGCTCCTCTCCATTTCCTGCTTACATCCTTCATTACTCCCTTTTGATCTTGCTTATCATATCTGCCTCCTGTCCAAATCTATCCCTTGATCTTGATCAATACTATGGTCAAAATGCAAAAACATGCTTTCCACAAACCTCTTGACATGGCCACTTCTTTGGACCATATGGCTTCGTTACGCTATATCCTTGCTTCGTTGTACTATATCCTTGCTTTACATTGCTATATCAGGTTCATGTGCTTGGATTAACATTGTGAGATAGTCCTTGAAAGCATCCACCATCATTCACTTATCCATTCACTCACTCAAAATCCCTTTTGCCTTGCTAGACACTAGGGGAAAACATTAAAAAATCAAAAAAATCATAAAATATCCTGAAACAAAATCCTAAAAATCAGAAAAAGTCCAGAAAAATCCTAAAAATCAGAAAAAGTCCTTAAAAAAATCCTAAAAATTAGAAAAAGTCCTGAAGAAATCATAAAAATCAGAAAAAGTCCTGAAGAAATTTAAAGAAAAAAAGAAAAACAAAAAAAAAAAGGAAAAAAAGAGAGAAAATGCCCTGGTAAAAACCTAGTAAACAGGCACCTTGGTTAAAAAAAAAAAATATGAATTTCTGCCAAGCAGGTGAAAACCTGGTAAACAGCCGCCTCTTGTACTCAAGCACTCCATCTATCAACACAACATTGGCATTCTCACTTTCATGCATCTTTGCTTTCTCTTGTACATATTTCAGTCACTTTTGTAACATCCTAGTTCGTTAGAACCCTCATGGCTTGAAACCGATCATTGTCCTAGTTATAGGTAATTGACAAGAGCACATTACATGTCCTAAGAAGTATCAACCAAGTCAACCTTATGTCAGTGAAACCTGGTCGTCCACTCCAAGTCAGTTACCTGTCTCTTGACTACTGAAGAGTTTTATCACTGAGTTAACAAGCAAAACAACATAATAGAAAACAATCACTAATTTGTTTGAGATATGCATGAAATTTTTCTTTGTGTGTTGTCTTTTATATTGGTTTTTGATTATTATCCCTCTGAGTAACTTGAGGAAGTCTATCTTGACTAAGAGGAGCAAGGATTGGGGGCATAATATTTTCTTGTTTTCTGCTTGAAGGAATGATTCCAATGATCTGGAAACATCTAAATTAGTCGAGTGTCTGTGATAAGAGCCTTCACATCAAGGTGGAATCGCCTCACATACCTCGACTCCGCTTATTTGAATGCTACAGGGAGGTTCCCATCATTTCTTTATTTGTTTTGAGGGAATTTCTTCATTGTGCAATCCACATCCATGCGTAATCTATCCAAGGATATGAACAAGAAAAAAGGGTTATCGCGAACAAGTGTGAGATTTTGCCAAGATCGAGGGCACAATGAAAAGTATAAAAATAGAGACAAAAGAATGACAAGAACAAACTATATTCTCATCAATATGAAAATGATCAACTGGATTCTCCAATACAATGAATATAGGCCTTCTTATATAGGCAAGGCCATATGGATATACGAGCACACAATCATGACATGTGGCTCAATGAAAAACAAGGGTAGGTAAGAAATACTAGGGGTAGGTAGGAGAAATAATATAATATTCCACAAGAGGTGGATGACCCACCGAATGTGGAGTGTAACAACAAAACAAGACCACAAAAGGTGGAATTTCTCCTACAAGCTCTATCCCTATGTGCACACTTCCCTAAGTGTCTCAAATCCAAACTACGAAGAGATGCATTATCCTAAGTTAACTTAAGTAAAGTGTAATAATATCCATAATGAATATTTATTTACACCAACACCCCCCCTTAAGTGCAACTTAGGGGAATGAAGACTCAAGTCAATAATGCAAGATGGGTCCCAGCTACTAGGCCATGATAGGTACCCATGTACAATATGAAAATGCAAGAAAAACTATGCAAAGCAATCTCTCACAAACGAAGAAAGGGAGAAAACCCAGTGGGAAAAAAATCCCCCCTAAAAGAGAGATGAATGTACAAAAGACTCTCAAAGAAGATGGACAAAACCTCAAAGAGGAAAAAGTCCCCCCCATAAGAGAGGAAGGAGAAGTCAGCTGACCTCCCCTAATGACACATCCTGCACCCCCAAGAGAGCTCACAACTGCTAGAACTTACTCTTAGTGAAAGGTTTGGTGAATATGTCAGCAACCTACTCCGCTGTAGGACAATACTACAAATCAATGACCTGCTCCTGAATGAGCTCTCGGATATAGTGCATATGAATCTCGATGTGTTTGGTCTGTTGGTGCTGGACCGGGTTCTTCGAGATTGCAATAGCACTCTGATTGTCGCAATGTAGAACTGTCGGTCATGGAGTGGTGAACCCAAACTCTATGAGAATCTGCTGGAGCCAAATGGTCTCAGTCGCTGCGTTAACAATACCTCGATACTCAGCCTCAATCGAAGAGAGAGCAATAGCATGTTGTTTCTTGCTCTGCCAACAAATGGGGCCTGAACCAAGGTGAAAACTGTAACCGGAAATAGACTTACGATCATCAAGATCGCCAGCCCAATCGGAGTCTGTGTAACCAACCAAGCGAAGTCCTATGCCTGCTGCATAGTGAATCCCATAGTGATGTGTACCCTGGATGTAATGAAGGATGCGTTTGGTGGATTTCCAATGAAGCTCATGTGGTTCCTGCATGAAGCAGGAAACCATGCCAACTGCAAATGAAATATCAGGGGCATGTATGGGTCAAGTAGATGAGACTACCCACAAGCTGACGATACAAAGTGGCATCAACTAGTGGAGAAGAACAATGAGCCTCAAGCTTGACTCTGAAAAGAAAGGGAGTCGATGCAAGCTTACAATCAATGATATGAAAGTGTGCAAGTAGATCAAGAGCATACTTGGGCTGCAATAGTGTAATCTTGGAAGGTGACTGTGAAATCTCTATCCTGAGAAAGTAGTGCAAAAGACCCAAGTTAGTCATAGCAAATCTGTCATGCAAAGCAGATTTGACCCTGCTAATGATGGATGTGGTACTCCCTGTAATGACCAAATCATCAACATAGAGCACAAGGATCAAGTGAGAGTCATCCTGTCGCAAAATATAGACATTCGGTTCGGAATGACACCTAGTGAACCCTGCTAAGAGAAGAAAGGAATCCATCTTGGCATACCAAGCCCTAGGGGCTTGCTTAAGGCCATAGAGAGATTTCCTTAGTCTGCAAACTAAGGAAGTATCATGGATGAAACCCTGTGGCTGCTCCATATAAATATCCTCATCAAGGTCACCATGAAGAAAAGCACTCTTCACATCCATCTGATGTACAACCTAACCATGAGATGTCGCAATAGCAAGTGTCAAGCAAATGGAGTTCATCTTGGCTACAGGTGCAAAGGTCTTAGTATAGTCAACACCTGCAACCTAAGAGAAACCTTTCGCAACAAGCCGAGCCTTATACTTATCCACACTACCATCCGTAGCATACTTAGTCTAATAGATCCACTTACATCGAACCATCTTTCTCCCCTTAGGGAGATGGACTAAATCCCATGTGTTGTTCCTCATCAAGGAACTGTACTCTTCCTCCATAGCTTGGTCCCACTCAGGAACCCCTGATGCTTCCCAAAATGTCTATGGATTGGAAGCAGTAGCAATGAATGCATGTGGAAGATCCTAATGTTGTGATCGAGTTCTCCGTGTATCTGAAGGATCCTCAACAAGAGAACCTGCAGACTCAAGTGTCTGTCAAGCCCAACGAGGTCTAGGTGGAGGTGGAGAACGAGGCTCCTCAACTGCAAGTGGACCCTACGGAGGTGTAACCCTGCGAGTCAGAGTTCAAGGAGTCTCATCATCTAAATCACTAGCATCACTATCCACAATGGAGGAAGGTGGAGGAGGTAGAGAGGCTAAGCTAGGAGAGCTTTCCTCAAAGTGAATACTCCTATCAATGAACACCTCATGTGTCTCAGGATCCATCAATCTATATGCCTTAACACCCTCAGGATATCCAACAAATATGCAAGGCTGACTCTGAGGTTCCAATGCCATGCATTTCTGTGGAGGTATGCAAGCCCATGCTGGACACCCAAAGACTCTGAAATGTCTAACAATCAGTTTCCTACCAGCCCAAGCCTCAAAAGGAGTAAAGCCTCAAAATCCTCAAGTCTCTTGTTCACATATTCCCTTCCATTATCTGTACGAAGAATCTTGACCACTTTCCCGGATTGCTTCTCCACACAAGTCTTGAAGTCCTAAAATCTGTCAAATACTTCACTCTTATGAATAAGAAAGTAGACCCAAGTGAAGCGGGAGTAGTCATCAATGAAGGTGAGGACATAGCGAGCCTTACTAAATGAAGGTGCTGGAAATGGACCTGCTATATAGTTGTGAACAAGTTGAAGAACTTCCAAAGCTCTCCAAGCTTTCCCCTTATCAAAATTTTCCTCGGGATGCTTGTCATGGAACACCCTAAACATACACCCTCTGAAAAACTGATTCGAGGTAGACCTATGACCATGTCTTTAGTGCTGAGTTGCTGAAGATAGCTATAGTTGAGGTGACCAAACCGCTCATGCCATAGCTTACTTTCTGAATTTGAATGAGTAAGCAAGGCCCTAGAAGGTGAACTTGGCACAAAGTGGGAGAATGAATAAAGCCTTGAGTTGTCATTGACTTGTCCCATTGCTACCAAGGCATCATCATCAAGTTCCTTTACCATAACTGAATCTAGTGTAAACTCAACCTTTTTCCCATTCCCATAGTGAGTGATTTGGTAGATAGAGAGAAGGTTGGTAGACAAGTTAGGAACCTAAAGAACATTCTCAAATGTTCCATCATCCATGTCAATTGAACCTTTGCCTTCAACCTCTACTTGTGTATCATCACCTATGTAAATGTGAGGTACCTTAGATGGCTCCAATGAAGAAAACTGCTCCCTTGTAGAACCCATGTGATATGAGGCACCTGAGTCAAGTATCCACTGCTCTGAAGAACTTGTTGTAGCCACACATGCTTGCCCTTTTCCCTTAGACTGTGAGGAAGAGGAAGGAGATGAATCCTTCTTTGTGTAGGTAGATGGCAAGTGGATGTTGTTTTTCTTAAGAAGATTAGTTAACTCATCAACTTGCTTTGTGTGGCATTGATGCTCATCATGACCATACTTCTTGCAATATGCACAAGTTGGCTTATCCTTCTTAGATGGTGTCCCCTTCTTGGAAGAGGATGAAAAATCTCCTTGTGATGGAGAGGATGATTGTCCTTTTTCCTGGTGTGGCCATGACTTAGATTGCTTCTTCTTCTTGTTGGAATCTTTGCCTTGACTTCCTTGATTCCCTTGATTAGCCACCAAAGCCTTGGACTTTGAAGACTTGAGAAACCCCATGTTCAACAACTTAGATTGTTCCAATATCAACATTTCTGTGAAAGCATCAAATGAAGACATAACATAGGAACTCCCCACTGTCAAATGATGAGTTTGGAAGCTAGACATAAATGTTGCATATTCTGGTGCAAGCTTGTCCAACAAGTTGAATATCAACTGAGCATCCTTTTTGTCAATTCTACAATCCTTAAGCTTTGCTCTTAACTCATTTGCTTTGGTGACATAATCTTGGATTGTATCAAAACTCTTGGGATCCAAGTTGGTGAGCTCATTGTCAATCTTATAACCTCTGATTTCATCAACTTGATCATACAATTTCTGAAACATATCCCAAGCATCTTTGATTGTAGTACACTTTTCAATATGAAAGATGAGGTCATCTGATACATACTTGTGCAAAGTTCCAAGAGCCATGCAATTCTTAGTGAGCCATTCTAATTGAGCATTAGGATTAGCCTTAGGATCAAGTGGTGTTGCTATTTTTCCATCTATGTAATGTGTGAGACCTTTTTCCATTAATTTGCTCCATACTTTAATTTTCTATGATGCATAATTATGTGGAGTTAAAGGTGGAAATTTATGAGGACTCATTGCAACAAAAATTAAAGAGCACAAGGAAAGAGAGGCACAATCACACAAGACACCCCCCCAAATTCACTCAATCAAAGAACCCCCCCAAAAGTGATGATTTGGCACTTTATACTTAGTGCATGTACAATGGGCCACTTGCAAAAAATGGCAAAGTGGACTTCTGATTTCAATTTTACAACTGTCTCAATAAGGTCAAAAGAGACTCAAACTAATAATGCAAGAGATCTAAACTAAGATCCAAGCAATTTACAAGTACCAAATAGGCCAAATAAGCCCAATATCTGAAAGTACAATTTATACTAAAAATATTTGAAATATTATCATAGATTGTGAAAGTAGATGAAAAAACATGCACTTTCAAAAAAAATGGCACCTGAAAAGGACGTCGTATGAGCTCAAACGAGGCCTTTGAAGTTGCAGAATTGAGGATTGGATAGGTACAGCTGAGAGAATCTGAAAATGTTGAAAACTCTATGCACCAAAACCATAAAATAACCACACCACTGCAAAGAGCATGAAAAATTAGCCCAAATCAAAAAAAATTGCACCCAAAAAGGAGCAAAATTGAGCAAGTTATGGGGCTCCAAAGTTGACCCAAAAATCCAAACTGCTCAACGAAGAGGGGTCTAAAAATTTCCAAAGAAAATGGTGACTAGGCGCCAACTGAGCAGAAGGTATGGATCCCAAAAATAATTTTCAAATTTTTATTTTTTTTTTCAAAAAAAAATTTCAAACTGGAAAATAATTTTCAGAAAAAAATAATTTTTTTTTTTTGAAAAAAATAATTTTTTTTTTTTGAAAAAAATAATTTTTTTTTTTTGAAAAAAATCCGAAAATTCCTTACCGTACCACACAAATTGGGCAGAAAATTTCCTCCACACCCGAAATTTTGTTTTGCCAAAATAGGTCGAATTTATACTCGATTTTTATGAAAACAACCTCCCGGACGCAATGGTGAGGTTGAAAACACTCTAATATGCCTCCAAAAAATGCAATCCCTCAGATCCGAAAATAGAAGTCTTCCACAATGTCTCCAAAAACCAATCAATGAAGCCCCAATAGCTCTGATACCATGTGATAATTTTCCAAGATCAAGGGCACAATGAAAAGTATAAAAATAGAGACAAAAGAATGACAAGAACAAACTATATTCTCATCAATATGAAAATGATCAACTGGATTCTCCAATACAATGAATATAGGCCTTCTTATATAGGCAAGGCCATATGGATGTACGAGCACACAATCATGACATGTGGCTCAATGAGAAATAAGGGTAGGTAAGAAATACTAGGGGTAGGTAGGAGAAATAATATAATATTCCACAAGAGGTGGATGACCCACCAAATGTGGAGTGTAACAACAAAACAAGACCACAAAAGGTGGAATTTCTCCTACACACTTCCCTAAGTGTCTCAAATCCAAACTATGAAGAGATGCATTATCCTAAGTTAACTTAAGTAAAGTGTAATAATATCCATAATGAATATTTATTTACACCAACAACAAGATCATTAATATTGCACATGAAAAGCAAGGAACTCTACTCTGCCTGCTATAATTGTAAAACGCTCAATGATGAAAATTAAGCTTTTCAAAGTCCAGTGACTAGGTTTAGGGTTGCACCTCATTTTGCATATCATTCTTGCATTTCATTCTGCATCTCATGCATTCTGAATGATTTCGATATAGTAACAATGCTTCCTCTTTGTCTGCTGAATGAGAGTTGGAGCGTCATCATTTCTTCACTAAGTGGTCTCTTTTCATCATTTCTCTGATCGAGTACTTGTGTTTTGAGATGTTTAGCTGCATACATAAGCATATTATATAGATTCATACATTCACTATCATTCATTTGCATTCATCTTATTGCATAAAAAAAAAAATTTAAAAATTGCATTACTCATTCACATTCATTTATTTGCATATGAAAAGAAAGAAAAATAAAAACCCATATTCCATTTGCATTCATTCATCTATACTGAAAAGAAAAGCATACATATAGAATAAAGCATATAAAAGACATCTCATAAGCGAATCAACACAAGTACGATGAAATCAAATCATGAGCTTGTAAATCGGCTGTCCTGAGTCCATTTTCGGGATCGAAATCGAAATCTAATGTCAATTCTCTAATCGAAATTTCACGATGTTGACCACTTAGCACTATTTTCATCAAAAGCTCATTCTTTCTTCAGATTGCGCTCAATTTCAACGCTGAATATCAATTTCATTCTACACATCAACTTTACGATCAACTTAGCGCTTAATCTTAACACTCAACGCAAAATTTTCAAAAATTCCTCTGAATCCATTTATGCTCAAAATCATTATCATCACTCAAAATTGCCTATAATCATTATGTACCCTCGCTATCTTTCAATTTCGCTCCCGAGGGGGTATACTTGTGACCTTATGACCTCACATCTTCAAATGTCAAGAAATTTTTTAAATCTTCAACGAAAGACAAGAAAAAATCTTTTTCAACTAAAGAAAATCAATCAAATCCTCATCGCTAGGGGCATCTCAACTTCATCGATTTATATCAAGTTGAGATTTCTCAATCATCTGAATCAAATCAATTTCTAGGGGCATATCAGTTTCATCGCTTCATATCAAACTGATATTTGTCTTTTATCTTAATCAAATCAATTTCTAGGGGCATATCAGTTTCATCACTTCATATCAAACAGATATTTGTTATTTTATCTTAATCAATCTTTGAACGTTAATCAGTTTCATCATTTTTCATCAAGCTGATTATTCATTTAAACTCAATCAAGGGTTTAAAGAGTATCATTAATCACACTCAATCTAAGCAAGTGTTCAGTATTCGTTTCTTGATCAAGCTAAATAGTTTATCTTCATCGTATCTTGATCAATCAAGTTCAAGATTGATTTTTATCATCATTCACTGTGTCTAGATCAATCAAGTTCTAGATCAGTAAGATTCGCTTCTTGATCAATCAAGTTCAAGTTTGGTATCTTTTGTTTTCTATCGTTCCTAAGTTCAATCAAGTTCTGGAATGGTATCGCTTTAATCAGACTTCATTCAACTTTATTGCTTTAAATCAAGCTAAACACCTCACTTTTCATCAAGTTCGTGATCAATCAAGTTCAGAACTGACATCTCCTAGACATCAAATTTTCTTTGTACCAACGCGCTGCTCGCACATTAATTCAAAGAGGGGCAAATGTAATACCCTAAAAATGGTCATCTAAACCATGAGCCCCTAATCTTGACAACATCACCAAAGTTCTAACCAAAGGCAATTAAATCAATCTTGAGCACACAATTAATTCTTTAATCATCAAATATCACATGGCAAAATCAATCACTCAATATTAATTAAATATTTATTTAATTAATTAAATCATTCCAGGTAAATCATTTTAAACAATTATCTTATTTATTTTATTAAATATCCTAGCATATTTAATTAAATAAATCAATTCACCATTAAATCATCAAAAAGAGGAATTAATTTAATTAAATAAATCAATTTTCCATCAAATCTTCAAAAAAGGAAACAAATCAAGAAAGAGGAATTGGAAATTATGAGCACAAATCTTCAAAAATGAAAATAAATCAAAAAATGAATTAATTGACAAAAAAGAATTAAAAATTTGAGAAAAGAAATCAATTGAAGATAATCTTTAAAAAAATAAATTAAAAATTGATAGATAATCTCAAATAAAGCAATTAAAACAATTAAATATTAAAATTGAATGAAATAGAGAATAATTCAGTTTTTTTCCTGATTTTAATCTTATTTTTAGTTCAACTTCCCTTAAAACTGAGAAAAGCATCCAATCACATCAATTCACCTGGATTGTGCTTCCTCTTCGAAAATATTGACCGCTCATCATCAGTTGATCTTAGCCGTTGGTTTCTTTCTGAATTTTCTATAAATTCAGGTTCATCTCTCATTCAAAAAGAGGCTGGAGAATACATTGTTATTATACTATTTTTGCTCTAGGTTCATTGATATATTGCATACATATTTAGATCATTTATCTCATTTATTACTTAAATCTTGTTAGATTAATCTTGCATTCATCTAGCATTCATCATGTTCATATAGATAAAATCTTTCGTCTTGATGTTGTCTAGTCACTAGTATTGCTTATAATCTGAGTGCAATGATATACTCGCATCTTTTAGAAGGCAATGGGTTGATTTGTTATGGTTTATTATTCATTGATTATATTTGATTAACCATGCATGTAATGACTTGATTTAAGTGTTGTGCTTACAGATATAGGTCCACTTTTCACACACACAGATTCAACCTTCAAAGAAGAAGATAGAATTCTAAGTGAAATGGGAATGATAAGATAATCCCCTCTTCTTATTTAAAATTGAAAGGAATTGATTGAATTATGTAGTGCAAAAGTGACAAAGAACTGATTATAACCTAAGATCAGAATATAGGATGAAGTTGTGCACTTGGATCTGGCAGTAATATGTCGAGACGAAGTCGTCCTGTGAATTTGAGGAAAAGTTTCCTGGACCGTGGCGAGAATGTACGTGGTCCTCCAAAAAATCCATGAAACAAAAAATGGTTTCTCTGCCTCTACAAATGGAGCTCTAATCTGAAAGTATAGATATGCACTTGCAACCTACACATAGAAAAGAGAGGAAAATGGGTTGGGATTGGGGGTTTTCCTTTAGGTCAAACCCCAGTTTTGGAATTAACCAAGTAATGAAAGAAAGTACTTGTAAGTAGATGTAAATGAAAGACTGAATTCTAAACCACCTCAAGGGAGGTTGTGGTAGCAATGTTGATAGAAATGCTTGTGTTGAATTGAATGTTAGAATCAATCTACTCTTCAATGGTTGAATCCTTGACTTAAATGCAACACCTAGCCTTGAAGGGAGACTTGAGATGCTCAATTCTTGAAAGGGGTGCTTGAATGCTTGAATGCTCTTGAATGCTTGATCGCTTATTCAACTTGACAAACTTCCACATTTATTCAACCTTTGCAAATGAGAGGACAAATGCCCCTTAAATACATGTTAATGAATTTGATTTTTGTTATAGGATGACATTGAGGAAGTTTCCCACTCACTGCACAACCTACAATGCATGCTCTAGGAAAGGTCCTACCCCAAAATAGGGCAAGGATAGGGGCATCACGCCCCTATCCTACCCCTTTCTCCAAGGAAAAGTGAAGACAAGGTGATGTGGAGGCCAAAAAAGAATTTGATTCTAAGGGTTGAGCAGCCTCTGATCTCCAATCAGGCTAGAGGATTCGATCTCGCATGCGTGAGGACCCTAATGAAGTCAAAAATTGCTAGGGTCACAATTTTATGACACTAGATTTAGCCCCCACTTTAGCAAGAGTATGAGCATATGCCAATACTGTTGGTAAAGTACAAAGAAATGAGATTGAAAAACTTTTACCACATTAAGGAGGAAAGATGCGCCAAGCCCCCAATGGACTTAGGATCTTACGACTTCGATTGACAAAGTAAAAGGGATGACCGCGAAGGGGATAACCATGACTAGAAGTAGAAAAGTTCACTTCACTATGAGTCATGAAAGTAAGGATACCAAATATTGCAAAGAAAAACAAAGTTCACTAAGTAATTCTAAGTATCAAGAAGGAAAATATGAGTGGAGTGTATGCCCCCACGTTAAAGCAATTGCACGCTCCTTATCAGGAGGGATTTCTTTAAGGTAGGATACACCCAAGAGAAAGAGATGGGAGGGATCATGTTATCGCAAGGATTTATCCTCTAATAGAGGAATAAACCCAAGTATAATAAACACAAAACATGAGTTAGTGTCACTTTCCTTGGGGTTAGTTTGTTGTATGATAACTCATGCATATCACGTATGTATATGTGCATATATTAATCATCATTCCCCAAAGGCCACTACCTTAGAAGAAAGAGAAGAGAGGATGTCTTTTTGAGCCAACATGAAAGAGACCAAGAAAAGATCTCAATACTTTGAGTCATCCCCAAGTAGACATTAAGGGAACAATTAAAGAACAGGGATACACATGGAAGAATGGTCACAAAAGAGAAAGAAAGGAGAGAGAGAGAGAGAAGATCTGTAGTGCTAATATTGCTAATCTAGCATGACATCTGCCTCACAATCTTGTTGTTCACTATTTCGGGAAGGCGAGAAACACACTAGAGGAGCGACATCAAGCACAACATATGGAGCTATCACAAGATCCAAACAAGGACTATGCTCATGTTGTAAGTCACTTTGTTTGATTCTAGGAGCTACGATTAGGGACTCATCTGATAAATGCTTGTCCACATCAACACATTAATACTCACTATCAGAAGTAGTAGGAGTTGTATTACCATTATGAATAACATTTTCACCCATTTCTTCATCAAAGTTTAGAGAAAGAGGAGCAAGAACGCGAATAGGAGTAAAACCATCACATGCTTTGTGAAACTTATGATTTGGAAATGTAGGCTGAACATCTTTCTTGGGAGAAAAGGGAATCATGTCAACTATCTGAGTTCTATCACACAACAATTCTAGTGAGTCTTAGTGGAAGAATGAGAAGGAGGAGGAACACTTGAAAAAGTAGGGATGTTTCTCTCCTTAATAGTTGAAGGTTTAGGTTGAGGTATTTTTGGTTGAACAAGAGGAGAAGAAGACCTCTTCTCTCGATAAGAGGAAGGAGGTGGAACTGTGCCATAGAAAGGAGGAATATTAGGTGTAGAAAGGAGACCAGGTCCATCATGAGGAGGAGGTATAGGTCTAACCTTAGGAGGTATATTGTTGTTCTCCTTAAGAGAAGGTAAAGTCACATCCATAGGAATAGGTTCATGATCTTCCTTAGGAGGGAGATTAGTTCTATCCATGAGGGAAAGAACCTCATCTTGAAGAACAATAGGAATGTCAAGTGTTGGGGATCTAGGTTGACTTAAGGATAAGATCATATCTTTCTTCCATTTTTTATAAGATTGAAAAATAGCATCGCTCCTTGATGGAAGAGATTGAAATTATTTAGGCCAAAAGAAATCAATAGGAACACCGAGGATTCTTTTGGATGGACGAAATAAGCTATGGTTCACAGTTATGATTTCTCCATTGCGAGGAAATTTCAGACACGTGTATCAAAGAAGCAACAACCTTCATGGAAGGTAGCCAAGGATAACCCAATTTCACCCGGAATTGATTAGAAGAGGGTATGATAACAAATTCAACATCCATGGATTTAGTATGAACTTCAACAGGAACGGTGATAGAACCAATGGTAGGATAGGAGAAGCCATCAAATAACTTCACAACCACATTAGAAGCATCATATATTAGTTTATGAAATCATAGTGAAAAGATACTCTTCACTTGTGACATTAACTATGCAAGAGGGATCAATAAGGGCACCACGACAAGGGATATCCTTAACCTTCGCAACTACTTATAAAGTGCCATTGGGTGCTCTAATGGTCTTGCACAATATTAACCAATTTTGGAGCCATAAAGGTGAAATATTCAGAAGAAAAAGAATTAGGCACAATCTCAACAACATTAGAGGTATGAGAAGGCAAGGGATCAGTGAAAATATTAAGATTTTGATTAGGAGGAGCCACTAGTTTATTCCCTTTATCATTCACACCTGCCATAGATATAGTATTACTATCAATAAAATCTTGAATCTTATTCTGCAATGCGAAACATTTCTCAGTATCATGACCAGGCTGATGATCAAATTGACAAAAGGAATTGTTATCAAAATAAGGAGATGCAAGTTTAGAAGGATCAATTGGTTTTTATAGGAGGAATTTTCATTAAATTTCTTTACAACAACTGAGACATAATACTATGTAAAGACTCATTCAAAGAAGTAAATTATCTTTCTCTTTGGAAAAATTTAGAAATAGAAAGCACACCCATTGTAGCATTCATGTTGTGGTTGTTGATTGTATCATTCAACTTGATGAAGCCTTTTGTTGCTTTGAACTTCACAAACGGTTGTTGAACACTCTCCCCCTTATCACTCGGAGCCATAGGAGTGGATTGCTCCATTTGGCTCACAACCAGTTGATAATTATGGAGTGTTGTGCACAACTACGGAAAGGAAGTAAACTTAGACAAAAGAAGCTTTTCCCTAATATCTCTTTGTAAATTAGAAATGAAAATTCTTTGAATATCATTATCAGGTACATGAAAAGAAATTTGAGCACACAAACGTTTATATCTGCCAATGAAATTGTTGGCAATTGACACTCATTGGATTCATATGTTGTCATTGATGGCAACAAGATTTTGTAGAAGGCATATACCAGAAGCCACTAGCATTAAAGGCATACACCAGAAGACATCGACAGGCACTGGCACCAGTACCGACATCCAGGACTTCTTTGAAGCCGACATCAGTCTTGGATCTGAAAAGTTTTATTTAATCATTTTTTAATTATTGTATAGGGTTGACATTGAAAATCTTTTGTAATGTATTGTAAGCCAGCATAAGGTATATTATTTGTAAAGGGTATATAAGTCAATTTATTAGGTCATTGTGATATAGTAGAGTGTGTAGGACAAGGAAGCAGAACAATGTGATGCGAAAGTCATGTATGTAGATCATTTGTATGCGAAAATAATATCATGAAATGATCAGTAGATGGTTTATAAGGCACTCTTGGAGAAAAGGAGATACCGGTATAGAATAGATCTATAACCGGAACTCTTTTTGGAATAGCAGATGCATTTTGTGAGTTCACCATTATTGTTTTATCTCAGTAGAAGCTTGTAGTCAATGAGACTCCTTTTGTGTTGAGCAATGTGCTCTAGGCAGTGTGCCTTCCTGCATGTGAAGGACCCCATACTATGTAATATCTTTCATAAGGCCAATGAATTGATATTGTGGGTCACAAATCCCACTATTGTTTTTTCTCTTTGAGGTTTTCCACGTATAAATTATGTGTGTTATGGTGTTCATTCATGTGGCTGGTTTATTTACTTCATGTTATATGTTTCTTCATTTACCGGTTTATATGCGTATGTTGTAATAAGGAAAAATCTTATATTATCGGCAGAACACTAATTCACCCCCCCTCTCAGTGTTGTTGGATTCATTGTATTCCAACAATTGGTATCAGAGCCTGATACCTCGGAGGAAGTTTAACAACTTGAGGAAGATCTTGAAACTGGAATCATTTAACATGGCTATGGAGAAGAAACTTGAGATGGCACTTGAGGATTATGATGTTGAAAGGTTGAAGAACTTGAAGTTGCATGCTGAATTGAATTCTGCTAATGAATTCATTCTTATTGTGCAAGAAAGGTTATCATTAGCTAAATCTAGGAGGAAGGAACTTTTGCAAAACCAGGATGATAAAGAGAAAAATGCACGTAAAGAACAATGTCAAAAGTTGAGTCAAGCAAACATGCTCATGAAGAATGAAATGCAAGACCTGACTATGAGGATGTCAAAAGAAATTGAGTACAGAAAGAAGAAGGAAGAAAATCTTGTTGTATCTCTGAAGAACAAATTTGAAGAATGTAGCAGATTGGCTCATGAGAATGATATGTTGAAAACTAATTTGGTAAAATCTCGGAATAATAAACAAGAGATTGAGAGACAAATAATAACTCTAAGAAATGATCTGACTATTCCAAGTGAGTATAAATAAAAATTCAGGATTAGTGTTGCACAGTTGGATGATTTATTGAAAAGATAAAGGCAGAATGATGATTCTAGAGGACTTCGATTTGTACAAGGTGAAAGTTGTAGTACTGCAAATAAAGATCATACAACCGGTATGCAGAACTCATTAGACTAGAGGAAACTGGTAAGGCAAGCTAATGCTTACAAATTTAATGGTAGATGCTTTGTTTGTAATAAATTTGGGCATATGGCTAAACAATGTAGAAATAGAGAAAATCAAAACTACAATTCAGTTCCCGGTCAATGCACAAATTGCAAGAAATATGGTCAGAAGTCAGAAGATTGTAGAATGAATGTTAAGTGTCATGCATGTGGAAAGTTTGGACATTTGGATAATCAATGCAGATCAAGCTATGACACTGGATATGGCAAAGCAATTCAAAAGAACAATGTTACATGTTATGCATGTAAAAAAATAGGTCTTATTGCTAAGTACTATAGAAGCAAGACTAAACTAGTTAGCAATGACATAGCAAATGAGAAAGGAAAGCAGAAGGTAGATGAAATACAACATGATCACACCAAGAGATGGGTAAGAAATTCTGAAGAACCAAGTGGAGATGCAGCTACATCAAAAATTGCACCAGTAACTCCACCGAGAGAATAGAGAATTCCTGCACCGGCAGGAAATTCAACTAGTAACTAAGGAATATGCCTTAGGGGTTGGAAAATCGTGTATATTCCCCAGAAGAGATATACAAAGAGATCTGGAGAGTTGTATTGATCATTGGTGAAGGTTTACCTGACATAAAACTATGAAACTGACATTTGTTAGGGTACACCGCTAAGCATTTATGACAGTGAAGGATTAGGGTTTACTCATTGATAAAAAGGGAAAATGAACTCATTTTCACTCACCCAGCACTTGCGAAAACTAGAGAAAAGAAAAGGCAAATCACAGGTGATCAAGAGCGAGCAAAGGCACTCTGAAAATATTTCCAACAGTTATCAAGATCTTTCAAACCGGTGATCATTATCCACATATTTCTTTGAAATGGCATCTAGATCTTCATCTGCTCCTACTTTCATTGTGAATGCCACTATTGTCGAGGTTAAGGATAGGCTCAGACCTATTTTTTAGGAAGTTCCTCAAATACAAAAGAAGGAAGACTCTACTGGCACATTCTCGAGGGTTCCCAATGGTGTAGTTTATGTAGAAGATGTCAACGCCTATATTCACTACACCTTGGAGGATTTAGGCACTAAGGAGATCAAGGGAATGTATCAATTTGTGATACTAGGCAGCTCTAGAACAATCAATTTGGAATATCAAATCATTGAAGACCTAGGGTTAACCGGAATCCTGTATATACCAGAATTCAAAGATGAAATGATTAGATATGTTCAGAGAAGGGTCCAAAATGAATTTATCTAGCTGGACCAGCCTTACATGATCACCAATGAAGTAATTCAGGCGGTCATCGGCTTACCTAAAGCTAGACAGGAACCAAGGAAGAAGATCTCCAATACTGAGGTTAAAAATCTCACCGGTGCAACCCATGATGGAAGGTCGATGAGGATCAACACTATCAAAGATACAGATATGAAATTTGTCAGCATGATCATCGGCTACAAGGTAACACAATCAAGTCGAGTGAACTCTGTTGCTAGTTCCTGTATCCATGCTACATACCAAATGTTAAGGAACAATGGAAAGTATGGTCTGTGTGAATGGTTAAGAAGTGAATTAATGTTAAATCCTAGGAAGATCAAAGGTGTCAAGAAAGGAACTTTTTGGTTTGGCAATCTTATTGTCTGCTTGATGTTATATTTCATGAATGAGCTACAGGATTTGGGAAAGAAATGTTGGGCTCATGACATACCAGTAGGCATGTAGATTAAAGATGCAATCACCGGTCTTGGCAGCAGTAGGGATGAGAAGCTATGGGGATTCTTTAAATATTTCCAAGAGAACATGAGACCAAGGGAGAGAATATCCAAGCACATTGTAGAGAAATACTCCACTAATATTTGCTTCATGGTAAAAATAGATGAGACCCTCATGGAAGCAGTGGAACCAAGAACAATATGGGTCACTGAATTAGCATATGAATTTGATGACAACATCTTGGAAATTTATGCAAAATTGTTGCTTGATGCTCCATTAGATGACAAGACTGAACATTTTGGCACTATAGAGGAAAAGGCTCTTGAAGTTAAAATTAGCTCTAATAAGAAAAGAAGAGAAAAGAAAATAGACAAAATGTGTTCCTTCATTCAAAATGTTATCCACGGGATAGATACAGAAGTAGGTTCTAGATCTAAACTGGTAGATCAACCAGGAGTGGCTAGTGCTCTTGAGGTAAAGAGGCCAGCAACTTTCATTTCTCCTATCACTTCTGATTCTGATGCTGAGGATAATTAGCCTCTTGCATTCAAAAGGGTACAGAGGAAGAAAGCTAACAAGCCTTCGGTAGAAGAAAAGAAGGTGGAGCCAAGGACAAAACTAGTAAGAAAAGTGACAAAGCCTACTGCACCCACATCTTCGGCAAGGAAACCTACTCAAAAGAGGAAGCCAGTTCCATCTACCCTTGCAACCCCCAGCAAGAAGAAGAAAAAGAGTGATGAAGAAACTAAATCTGGTAATATGAATTGTGCAGAGTTAATTGATGAGGTAACAAAAGATGGTATTTTGAATAATGTGTCAAATTTATATGAACATCTAGATGAAAATGAGAAAAAAGAAGTTGAAGAAGCAATTTTGTTACATATAGACATAAATAAGAAGGTTTTGGTAGAGATTTTGAAGGAAATTCCTTTATCTTTGTATAATAAGTTAGATGCAAGAAGATTAGATGTAGTCAAGAGGGTTAGGGAAATTAGAGAAGTTGAACTTTTGAATATGTGTGCCTCTATAAATAATGAGGAAATAAAAAATGTATAGATGTTGCCAACATAACAATTTTTAGTAGCAAACCCCAACAAATAATCTTAATGATGGGTAGAGTAAATGAGATAATAAATGAGACCAGAGATGGTTGGGCTAAATTCTTCCAAAAGAATCCTGATTTCCTTACTTCTCAAGAAGAATTTGCTAAGGCAACAACTCCCACCATTCCAGAAATATCTAAAGGGAAAGGAATTTTGGGAAGTTCAGATCAAATTTTGAATGAACTAGCAGTAAATAAGAGTGTTCAGAATCCACCGACAGGTAAACCTAAAATTGATGAGAGTGTACAGACTAAAGTGGCATAAACAACATTTGTACAGTACGAACAAGGTAATATAGATAATGTATAGGATACTGATAATATTATGGATAATGATCCACCAACAGTAACAGATACTGCACCAAGTGGTGAAGCCACTAGTGCAAAAGGAGATGAGAAAAGAGATACACCAGGAGAGGATAAGGAAAAGGAGACTGATAAGACACCCAGTACCATACCAGCAGTTGATTCCCCAACAAAAATTTTGGCAATTGACACTTCTCAAGTTGAGAAGAAATCAATCACAAAGATGAGTCCCACAGAGCTAATGATGATGACCACTCAAAAACTAACAAAGGAGGGATCTGCAAACAAAGGAATAATAGATCAGTCAATAATAATTTTGCATAGATTGATTCCTGATTGTATGATTGAAAATGAAGCAATCCCTTTCAGGAAGCTTAAGGTATTGACAGAGAACATATCCAAAAACTTTCAATTCTTACAGCAAATTTCAAATCGGCAAGCACTTAAAATATTTACTTTGGCTAAGAGAGCCACTTTTGATCAAATTATTGAGACTGAAAAGAGGGATATTGGGGAGAAACTTATACTTATTGAAAATTATTGAAATAGTGTACTAACATCTGTAGGGTCTGTTGTAATGTAGAAATTCTTACAGCAAATGTAGATAAGAGGATAAAGGAGTTACAAGACAAGATTGCTACTATTGCTAATTCTTTTGATGGACTAACTTCACTTACAACATCTATTGATGGACAAATTTTGACTTTAGAGAATCAATTTTTTTCTTGTGAAAAGGAATGAGACAAGATTATTCAGAGAGAAAGAAGCATCAGAGGTTTGGTGAGTCTAAGACTGGATTCACTTGGTGTACATAAGAGGGAATGCATTGACATGCTTGTGAAGCCCACACCAGCATAAGTCACTCAGAAAGAAACACTTGCACATTTACTGAGTGGACTTGTATCCATATCTAAAACATTCAAAACTAGATGGGATACCTATATACCATTACTTGAGAAAGCTTATCCAGAAATCTTAAAATTGGTCAATCTCTGATAAAGTAATCTGTAATTATTCATTCTTTTGCACAGATTCTTAACAATTCTTTCAATTCTTTCACTGATATTTGGCATTGATGCCAAAGGGGGAGGATATGTATGTGAAAAATATGTATATAATCCTAGGGGGAGGATATCAAACAAAGAGTATATTGCAAACATATTCAATCAGCTCAGGGGCAGGATATTTTAGTTGAACCAGTAGGGAATCCATTTTTTTCACATGAGTGTTGCCATCAATGCCAAAGGGGGAGATTGTCGGAAATTGACACTCATTGGATTCATATGTTGTCATTTATGGAAACAATATTCTATAGAAGGAATATACCAGAAGACACTAGCATTCAAGGCATACACCGGAAGACATCGACAGGCACCGGCACCAGCACCGATATCGACATCCAGCACTTCTGTGAAGCCGACATCAATCTTGGATCTGAAACATTTTATTTAATCATTTTGTAATTATTGTATAGGGCCAACATTGAAAATATTTTGTAATGTATTATAAGCCGACATAAGGCATATTGTTTGTAAAGGGTATATAAGTCAGTTTAATAGGTCATTGTGATATAGCACAGTGTGGAGGACAAGGAAGAAGAATAGTGTGATGTAAAATTCATGTATGTAGATCATTTGTATGTGAAATTAATATCATGCAATCATCAATAGATGGTTTATAAAGCACTCTTGGAGAAAAGGAGATACTGGTATAAGGGTTTAAAGAACCGGTACAGAACAGAGCTATAACCGGAACTCTTTTTGGCATAGCACATGCATTTTGTGAGTTCGTCATTATTGTTTTATCTCAACAAAAGCTTGTAGTCAGTGAGACTCCTTTTGTGTCGAGTAGTGTGCTCTAGGCAATGTGCCTTCCTGCATGTGCAGGCCCCCATACTATGTAATATCTTTCATATGGCCAGTGAATTGATATTCTAGGTCACAAATCCTACTATGGTTTTTCCTCTTTGAGGTTTTCCACGTATAAATTATGTGTGTTATGGTGTTCATTCATGTGGCTGGTTTATTTACTTCATGTTATATATTTCTTCATTTACCAGTTTATATGTGTATGTTGTAATAAGGTAAAATCTTATATTACCGGTAGAACACTGATTCACCCACCCCCCCTCTCAGTGTTCTTGGATTCATTGTATTCCAATAGAAATCAGTCACTTTTTCTTTAACACCTTGTTTATAATACATTAAATCAATCAAAATGATTTTAGGACCAATGTTGTTTTGAAATTGTTGGATGAAAGCATTTGCTAGTTTTTGAAAGGAGGTGATAGAATAAGAAGGAAAAGAGAAATACCATTGTAAAGCCTTATCTCTTAGCGTTCTTGAAAATAATTTTGCAAGAGATCTTTGATCATAAGCAAAATCAGTACACAAAGTTTGAAATGTTTTGACATGCATCAGAGGATCATCTTTTCCATTATAGAGTTCCAATTAAGGGATCTCAACATGTTGGGGTGGCACGAGTTTAACAATATCAAGAGAAAGTGGGCTCGCAACATCAAAGGTGGGTACACTAAACTTGAATTGACTCATAGAAGCAATTTGTTGTTGTAAGGAAGACATGGTTTGAGCAAGATTGTTAATTGTCATTTCGGTAGAAGAATTGATTTTAGACATAGTTTATTGAGAAGGTGGTGTGATTTTAGTGAAATAAGGTGTGGACTAATAATAAGGTGGTGGGACATTATGAGAAGTAGGCATAGGTGATGATTGGGTAGGCAAAGGGACACTTAAAGGAGGAATAAAGTTATTGAAAGAATTTCCCTCTTGTGTCACATTGATTGGTTGAGGAATAGTAAGAATACTTATGGAAGACATAGGTAAAGATGGAGGATTAAATGACGAAGAGGGACTACCCCCATGACTAATGATTGTAGGAATGATATTTTGAGTTGAAGTAGCGATGATGTTGGAGGTAAAAGTTTGAATACTAGTCATAAGAGTAGTCAAAGGAATAGAAGGATTGACTTGTGTTGAAGGTTGTGAATGTTAGGTCCCGGAGACAACTGAGAGGGGGGGTGAATCAGTTGTCAAATAAATTTAAACCAAAAACAACTTATCCAAACTTAATACTTAATACTGGTAAACCAAACTTAATTTTGGTAGACAGTTTATCAGTTAATTGCAGTACCAATAAAGATTAATGCATGAAACAGAAAGACAATATCATCCACAACACATATCACCAATATTTGTACGTGGAAACCTTGTAAGGGGAAAAACCACGATAGGAAACCTTACCCACAATCAATTGATACTACTGCAAATAGTATGTGTATACAATAGGGAGTTTGCACATGTAGAAAGGCCAAGCACCTAGAGATTACGGCTCAAACACAAATAGGAGTCACACTGACTACAATTGGATGGTTAAATCCAATAATGATGTACTGCTCAAAATAGCATCTTCATATGCTGGATTCAGTACCAGTTCAATTCTGATATGTCTTCACAAAACCTTCCTTCAACCTTCAAATGATGTATGCATGTATAGCTCTGCTTATTCTCGCATATACCTTATTACAATCCTTTTTCCAATCGCGTATCGATCTTACAAATAAGATCTTACATATATACCGAAGCCTAGGAACAAAATGTATAGGTCGGCTTTACAAAAGATATTACAATAAAAAAATTTACAAGTAAATCAATAACCGATGAAATATCTGATTCAACATGTCGGCTTAATGCATTTACAACAATAATAAATCGTCTCCATAGCATATCGTGCTGATTTGGGATAGATAAGCCTGTTGGTGCTTATCCTGGACCTATTTGTTGGTAACAGCAAATATGCAAACACGAATATACCAATGGACAAATCTCCAAGACAAAGTGTCCAAAATATGTCTTCGACATAACCAAGTGTTTTCCATGTCATTCCAAGTGTCGAAGAACAATATATCCTATCGATGAACAAGATACCGGTGATTGTGCATAAGTCACTAGCTTGCTGGTGAACATTGCCAATTCGCCAAGTGCCAGAGTAGATAAGTGTTAATAGGTGTTGACATCAATGACAAAACCATATCCAAAATACCAACAATCTCCCCCTTTGGCATTGATGGCAACACAAGATGGAAAAACCATCAAATTGCCAAAATAGAAATGCCAAATACCAAAAACCAACAATCTCCAAAAGAGATCAAAACTAGAAATCAAAATTCAGGTACAGAGAGTAATCAATCTCTCCCAAAATAACAATCTCTCCCTCTAGGAGTAACATGTGTTTTTCCATATCAATCTCTCCCCCTTTGACATCAAATGCCAAAGCAATATAAAAATGGGTTCAAATACAAAATACCAACTTATTCAGTATACCAACTACTCCCCCTGAGAAGTAGCTCTCCTCATCAAAGTCGGAGTAAAAGATTTCTCTGTTAGTTTTGTCGATTGATGACAAACATCAATTGTCTAAGTCTCTACCAGTGGGGGTATGACCACAAGCTGATCTCTGAGATATTCAAAAGTCTCCTTAGGCAGAGGTTTAGTGAAAATATCTGCAATCTGCTCTTTTGTATTCACATAAACCAGTTTGACTTCTTTTACTTCAACATTCTCTTTCAGAAAATTCAATTTGATAGAAACATGTTTAGTTTTAGAATGTAGTACTAGATTCTTAGATATATCAATTGCTATAGTGTTATCACAATAGATAGTTATAGGTTCTTTGCATTATATCTTTATGTCCTTCAACATTTTCTTAAGCCATAATACCTATGTATAGTTGGTTGTTGTCGCAACATATTCTGATTTAGCTGTTGATAAAGATGTGCAACTTTGTTTCTTACTCAACTAATAAATTAATCTGCTTCCAAGAAAAAATGCTCCACTGGTGGTGCTTTTTCTGTCATCTACATCTCCTGCCCAATTTGCATCTATGTATGCACATAATTCAAAGTTTTCATCTCTAGGATACCATAGGCCAAGATTTGTAGTGCCTTGTAAGTACCGAAAAATCCTTTTTACTGCTGATTCATGATTTTCTTTAGGATTACTTTGAAATATTGAAACAATACATACTGCATTCATAATATCAGGTCATGTTTGTGTCAAATACAGTAGACCTCCTATCATATATTTGTACCTAGTCAGATTAACATGTGTAGATTCATCCTTTAGTGATAATTTGTCATTTGTAGTCATAGGTGTGCTTACCGGTTTAGAGTTTTCCATCCCAAATTTCTTTAGTAACTCCTTCAAGTACTTAGATTGACTCAAGAATATACCTTTATCAGTCTGTGAAATCTGCAATCCTAAAAAGAATTTTATCTCTCCAATCATAGACATTTCAATAAGAAAGTCTTTACATAATCCATCTTCTCCTCCAAAGATTATATCATCAACAAAAACTTCTATAACCAAGATGTCATCATTAGTCACTTTATAGTATAAGTTGTTGTCAGCATTACCTTTAAAAAAAACCAATCTTCAAAAGATATTTATCCAATCTAGCATACCAAGCTCTTGGAGCTTTCTTCAACCCATACAAAGCTTTCCTTAACCTGCAAACCATATCTTTGTTATCTATTAAAGAAAATCCATCAATTTTCTCAATGTAAACTTCTTCTTCAAGATCTCCTTTCAGAAATGAACATTTAATATCCATTTGATATACTTTGTAGTTCTTGTGTGCTACAAAAGCCAAGAATAATCTGACTGCCTCAATTCTAGCTACCGGTGCAAAGGTTTCATTGTAATCAATTCCTTCTTTCTATGAATATCCCTTACACACTAGTCTTGCTTTATTTCTAGTTACCTTACCATCTTCATTAAGTTTGTTTTTGAATACCCATTTTGTTCCAATTACATTTTTGTCTTTAGGTCAGGGAACTAATGTCCATGTGTTATTCTTTTCAATTTGTTCTAGTTCTTCTTCCATAGCTTTAATCCAGTGTTTATCTTCACATGCCTCATTAATTGATGTTGGTTCAATTTGAGAAATAATACATACCTCTTCATTTTCCATTCTTCCTCTTGTCATAACTCCTTGATACTTGTTCCCAACTATCTGATTTTCAGAGTGGTTCAATCTTACATACCAGGGTGTCTTTGTTTGTTGTTGTTCCTTAGTTATAGTGAAATTTTCAGATGATACCGATGTAACTGGATCTTCATTATGTACTGGTGTGTTCAATGTAGGTTCATTTGTCAGTATCTCTATTGCCAGTTCAGAGTCTATATACCTTGAAGTTCCTCTAAATTGTTCATCAATTTTCACATTTGTACTCTCAACAATTTTTTGCAATCTCTTGTTAAAACATCTATATGCTTTGCTCTTAGATGAATAACCAAGAAATATTCCTTCATCACTTCTAGGATCAAATTTGCCAATATACTCATCTCTTCTAATATAATATTTACTTCCAAATATTTTGAAATATTTAAGAGTAGGAGTAATACCAAACCATAGTTCATGAGGGGTCTTACCAGTTTCACCTTTGATGTGAACATTGTTGAATGTGTACACTATTGTGCTTACTACCTCTCTCCAATATACATGAGGTAGATTTTCTTTTGATAACATACTTCTAGTTGCATCCAAGATAGTTCTATTTTTCCTTTCTACAACTCCACTCTGTTGTGGTGTCTGGGGTGCTGATAATTGTCTTCTGATTCCATTTACTTCACAGAATGTATTAAATTCCTTAGATGTGAATTCACCTCCTTGATCCGATCTTAGACATTTGATTTTCTTACTGATTTCATTCTCTACCATTGCCTTGAATAGCTTTAATTTCCCAAGTGCTTCTGATTTTTCTATGAGAAAAGTAACCCAACACATTCTAGAATAGTCATCAATGATTAGCATGAAATATCTATCACCTTGTAAGCTTTTAGTTCTAGCTGGACCACATAAATCAGTATGAATTAAGTCAAGAGCATTATTGGATTTTCTAGAATAATTTTAAAAGATGCTCTAACTTGTTTTCCAAATTGACATTCCTTACATACCGGATTGTGAGGTTTAACAATCTTAGGTAAATCTCTAACTGCTTGTACTTATTTTCACAATGCAATCAAAATTTGCATGACAGAGTCTCTTATGCCATAGCCAACTTTCATCAATATGTGCAATCAAGCATGTCTTTTCATTGTTATTCAAATGAAAGATATTACCTCTAGTTTGATTACCGGTTGCAATTTCCAAACCAGTTTTGTTCATAATTTTGCATTTTCCATTCTTGAATTGTAATTGAAATCCTTTTTCAACTAATTGACCAACACTCAATAGATTCTTTAAGCCTTCAACATAGTAGACATTTTTAGTATTATGCTTACCATCAAGAGATATAGTACATTTTTCTTTGATCAAACAAGCTTTATCATCTCCAAATCTTACTAGACCTCCATTATATTCCTGAAAAGTCAAGAATTTACTTTTATCGCCAGTCATATGATGTGAACATCTTGAATCAATGATCCATTCATCCTTAACTTCAATTTTAGCTTCCAGGGCCTGCTCTACCGGTTGAATAGTAGGTGTCGGTTGATCTTCTATTATGGCAACAAAAACCTATCCATTGTTTGTCAGATCCTCATCAGAATCATCAGTGACTCCTTCATCAGCAAGATAACAAGACTTGTCTTTATTCTTCTTAAAATTATATCTCTAATATTCCGGGTTAGGCTTGTATGTTCTTCTAGCTTCTTCTTTCACTCTTACATGTCTATCAGGGCATCTTGAAGCCATATGACCAATCTTATTATAGTTAAAACATTTAAAGGGTGCTTTACCTTCATACTTACTTCCAATTGGACCTTTAGGCATTTTTCTTGTGAATAGTTCTTCAAGTTCTTCAAGTTCTTCATTTTCTCTCCTGCTTTCTTCAATTTCTCTTGTATAAAAGGCGTTCCAATCAAATTTGTCAAATGATGATGTAGATGATGTTGATGCTTTAAAAGCTAAATCTATCTTTATAGTAGCAACAGGACCAAATTCCTCAATTTCAAAAGCTGAAAGTTTTCCAATCAATGTGTCCCTAGTTACTGATGTATTAGGCATTGTTCTTAACTCATTTATAGCAATAACTTTCATTTTGTATGCTGGTGGTAATCCTCTAAAAAAATTTGAAACAATTTCATCTTCACTTAAGGTTCCTCCACAACATTTAATACCCAAAACAATTTCATTTACTCTTTCCATAAAAGTAGAAATCCTTTCATCTTCTTCCATTTTCAGATTTTCATACCTGACTCGGAAGCTTTCAAGTTTTACAATTTTGACTGTGGAATCTCCATCATTCAATGTTTCCAAATGGTCCCAAATAGCTTTAGCAGTAGATCTATCTAATAATCCCATGATTTGTTGATCTGATAATGTGCTCAAAAGTGCTTCTCTTGCTTTGCAATCATTTTCTTCATCTTTTCCTAAGGTTGGTGGATTAGGCTGACTAGGAGTAGGAGCAGTATAGCTATTCTTTGTAACTTCCCAAATGTCCTTTCCAATGCAATTCAGATGTGTCTCCATTCTGATCTTCCATATACCATAGTTGGTTCCATCAAGTTTAGGACTGTCCTTCCTGAAATAGTTAGAAGACATTGGATCTCCTCAAGTTGTTAAACTTCTGCAAAAAGAGGACTATGCTCTGATACCAATTGTTAGGTCTCAGAGACAACTGAGAACGGGGGGGGTGAATCAATTGTTAAATAAATTTAAACCAAAAACAACTTATCCAAACTTAATGCTTAATACCGGTAAACCAAACTTAATGTCGGTACACATTTTATCAGTTAATTGCAGTACGGGTAAAGATTAATGCATGAAACAGAAAGACAATATCATCCACAACACATAACACCAATATTTGTACTTGGAAACCCTGTAAGGGGAAAAACCACGATGGGAAACCTTACCCACAATCAGATAATACTACTGCAGATAGTATGTGTATACAATAGGGGATCTGCACATGTAGAAAGGCCAAGCGCCTAGAGCTCACTGCTCAAACACAAATAGGAGTCACACTGATTACAATTGGATGGTTAAATCCAATAATGTTGTACTACTCAAAATAACATCTTCATATGCTAGATTCAGTACTGGTTCAGTTCTGATATGTCTTCACAAAACCTTCCTTCAACCTTCAAATGATGTCTGCATGTATAACTCTACTTATTCTCGCATATACCTTATTACAATCCTTTTTCCAATCGCATATCAATCTTACAAATAAGATCTTACATATATACCAAAGCCTAGGACCAAAATGTATAGGTCGGCTTTACAAAAGATTCCAATAAAACAATTTACAACTAAATCAATAACCGATGCAATATCCGATTCAACATGTCAGCTTAATGCATTTACAACAATAATAAATCATCTCCATAGCATGTTGTGCTGATCTGGAATAGATAAGCCTGCTGGTGCTTATCCTGGACCTATTTGCTGGTAATATAAAATATGCAAACATGAATATACCAATGAACAAATCTCCAAGACAAAGTGTCCAAATGATGTCTTTGACATAACCAAGTGTTTTCCATGTCATTCCAAGTGTTGGTGAACAATATATCTTGTCGGTGAACAAGATACCGGTGATTGTGCAAAAGTCACTAGCTTGCTGGTGAACATTGCCAATTCTCCAAGTGCCAGAGTTGATAAGTGTTAATAGGTGCTGACATAAATGACAAAACCATATCCAAAATACCAAGAGTGAATAACCTAAGGTTTAGACATAACTCGTGATAAGCATGACATTAGAAGCAACAATATGTGAAATGCCATGTAATATATCAATTTCATTCTTATCACTTTGAATCATGTGCTTAAGGTCTTCAAATAATGGAAGAGCTTCACTATTAGGTTATTCTTGGGACATCCATTGTTGAAAGTTATCAAATTGATTATCCAATGTGGAAAGTTGATCTATAGAGACACTAGTTAAAGCTTCTTCATCATGGGATTCATCAATGGGGTGGATAGGGACATGATTAGGATGGGAAGAATTAGCATGATCTTCATTAAATAAGTCACCCAAATTAGGCTCCATCTTCTCAGTAATTAAACCTAGGGAAGCCTTAATTCTAATGCTTCATCTAACGGGGATAGGATAAGTAGGACTAATAGTGGTAAAACTCATTCACTAGAGGGAAAATTTGAATTTTGAATTTTGGAGCAAAGCTTACAAAATTGATTAATGCAAGATTTAATAAAATAATGATTACACAATTTGAACTTTGTTGGGGGAAGAGGATGACAATGTAAAGTGGAAAATTGGATCCTAGTGACTCCCCACCTAGGAGAGATAAAGGAAGCCAGTAGGATGATTTTCACTTGGAGGAACTCTACATTCAAAAGAGGGGCTTGAATCCACTAGATTTTGAATCCGAGGGAAACAAGGATGTGAATTCCAAGTGGATTGTAAGGGTTTAAGTGTGATTTATCCTGTTTTGTAAATGAGAAAGTTGATTTGTTGACTATGCAGAAAAGAGAGGGGAAATGAGTGAAATGAAGAGCTACCAGTTCGGGATCACATGGTAACTTTGGATCAAAGTTAATTATAATGATATGGATCTGCCTTGCAAATTTTGAGAAATTTCGTCGAGACCATGGCAGGAATGTACATTGTCCTCCACAAAATCTGTGAAATGAAAAGGCTTCTTTCGTCTTTGCAAATAAATCCCAAACCTACAATTACAGTTGCGCACCTGCAACCTACACATAGAAAAGAGAGGAAAAGGGGGTTGTGGATAGGGGTTTTCCTCAGTCAAACCCCGGTTGAGGAATCAACCTTGAAAGAAAGTAATTGCAAATGCTTGTATATAAACAATGGAAATGTATATCTTCTAGATCTGCAACTTGCTGATGATGATTGATTTTATTTTTGAATGTAACCACAAATGTTGTATGAAATGGCATGTAACATGACAAAACCCTAACACACACACACATGCTTGCAAATAAATGTTGTAATGTTGCTCTAATGGATGAATGAAGAAGACTTAAATACTTGAATGCTTGATGATGACCTTGAAATATTGTATCTTCTCCTTATGCTTCTTATCCTATATCTCTTTTTTCATCCATCCTCGAATGAGGGATTTGAATTCCCTTTTATACATGCCTCAAGGATTAATTTTCAACCACCAAAGGTCAACAAAGAGGAATTGCAAACCCTGAAGACAATTTATGCATGGGAGACAAGGTAGACCTAACATGGGGACACCCTAAGGGGTGGGGACAAGGGCGCCACACCCCTATCCTCCCCTATTTTGGGGCTCGAACAGGGTCTAGAGCAGACATAGGTCATGAAGGAGGAAGGGTGAAGAGGTGAAAATGCAGAAATAGGTCTCGGTTAGGGAAGGAGATGTCATCGTCGAGGTGAGGACCTAAAATGTGGTTAAAATTACAGGTTGCGCAATTTTATGACACTACAGACACAATTTCCAAAAATGAAAGGAAATTGGAATTTTTGAAATTAGGGCCAAGGGAATACCACTTAATTTTAAAATCAGGGCAAACTATAATTAACCTCTTAATTTTAAAAAAAATCCTGAAATTTGAAATGTTGAATTTTGGAGGTATTTCCGATTCTAGAGGGATCAAAAATCGACAAAATAGGCCAATCTTTTGGATTTAGGCTATTTAATACAGTCATAACAATCTCCCAAAGTTTAGGGAAAAAAGTTGAGGACTATGGTGAGAACGCACATGGTCCGACCAACTTTTTTAAAACATTTCAGGGATGAATATTATGATGATTTCAAAGCTCACCCCCAAAAATTGGCAAAATTTACGATTTCTAGATGGAAAAAATGAAGGCACAAATGTAAAAATAGGACCCTATTAGGGTTTTGAAGAAAAAGAGGAATTGAACTGAAAATTTGAAAAAGGTCGAACCTAATGGATAGGGACACCTTAGAAAATGTTTAAAAATCTGAATGTGAATGAAATTGACTCGAAATTGCACAAAATCCAATTAAATTTGAAAATTAGGGTTTTATGACCTAACCACTTAATTTTGAAATTTGAATTTTAGGAATGAAAACAAGTCTAAGAACAATCTGAAATCTGAAAAATTAAATAGAAATCCAATTTTTGTACAAGTTCGAGATTATTATTCAAAATTAGGGTTTTAACAAGTAACCTCTTCATTTTGTAAATTTTATTTGTAAATTGAACAAGACAATGAGGAAATTGAATTTGACAAACAAAGAAACTTTCAGATCTAAGATAACCACAAGCAATTTTTTAAAATCACAAGTTCAAATTTAATTTTAAAAAATACTAGGGTTTGTAATGATTTAACCAGTAATTTTACAAAAATTTGAAACTTGAAAATGAAAAATATGCAATTTTGTTCTAAGGAAAGAATGCAAGATGTCAGGTTCGCCAAAATGTAATGTGGTGAAATGTGAATGAGAGATCAAGAGGAAAACTACCCTTTCCCTCCAAGGAGAGATGAGAGTTTCACTATGGATTTCCCTTCAAACACTTTTCACCTAGTTACATTGGAAGAAGAGAAGAGAATTCACTAGATTCAACCTTCAAAGAAGAAGATAGAATTCTGAGTGAAATGGGAATGATAAGATAATCTCCCCTTCCTATTTGAAATTGAAAGGAATTGATTGAATTATGTAGTGCAAAAGTGACAAAGAACTGATTATAACTTAAGATTAGAATATGGGATGAAGTTGTGCACCTGGATCTGGCAGTAATTGTTGGCATTATGTGAACCGGCATGAGCCTTATGTGAATTGGCATGAAGACATAATGATATTGTATGTTGTCATTGATGTCAATATGGGACATAGTGTGAACCGGCATATGTGTGAACTTCCACTTTGGGGTTTCCGGTTGGAGTACCTCAAGTCTATGTGACTCAATCGGTGATCTTTGTGTGATGAGTTAGCAGTATTATGGATAGATCATGTTGCCATGTAAGCTCTGTGTGGGTGAAGGATCTTGCATGAAGATGACCATTCCTATCTACCTTGGGAATGTGCGAAGTCTGTCAAACGATGATAACACGTGATGGGTTATTGGCCGCCATGGAAATGGTGGATAATGGATGATGGAGAATATCTTGAGATCGATTCGAGATTGTTGCATTTAATGCAGCATGATTCAATGGTCAGGATCGAACCGTTTTGAATTGCTTAACCTAACAGGTTTAGGGTTTAGGGTTTTTGCTACCGACCTATATGTCTCCTATAAGGTCGATGTTGGGTTTCTTTTTGAGGTTGTTGGAAAAAGTTTCGAGTGTGTATCCAAGGAAAGTGATACGTGATTCTTGCCAGACCAAAGGAGAGAAGAGATACCTGCAAAGTGAATGTGTAGAAGGAAAAGAGGAGCCTAAACGGATTTGCATTAGCATTAAGTGTTGTTAATAGATCGTTGTAATACTTGTTGATCTCTAACCAATTCAACAGTTGTAAAATCCCCTAACAGGGTAGCCTTAACTGGCTTGATTCAAAATCCCTTAAATAGGGTGGTCTTAACCAGCTTGTTTCAAATCCCTTAACCGAGTAACTCGAGGCTAATGAGTTCTGAGAAGCCAGAGAAGCTTAGGAGATCCTTTCAGCTATTGAGATCTTGAAATCCTCTAACAAGGTGACCCTACCAGGTTTAACCCTTAACCGGGTGATCCTTAACAGGATTGGTTCTTACCAGAACCTATTGTAATGTCCTTAACCGGACAAGGCTCCTAACAGAGCGGACTTCTAATGAGTTCAAAAAGAAGCTTGTGGGTATTCATCCCCACCGTGGTTTTTCCCAGTTGGGTTTCCACGTGAAAATTATGTGTGTCATGTGAAATGCTTCTGTCTTGTGATGCTTTGTTTTATCTATTAAGCACATGAAGGTTCTATGTTTTATGCCTATCTATAAAACATATTGAACTCATTGTTGTGAAGATTTGATGGTCAATTTTACTGGTTTATGCATGAGAATATAATGATACTGTAGTATTGAGTTAAGAGGAAATCTTATTGAGTGACTAGTTCATGACTGATTGAGCTATACTGGATGTTACCGGTTGCACTCTATTTTACCGGTATCCCTGTTTATCAGTCATTTGGGGCATTTGCGATCAAACCAGTTTTTGACTATATTTGTGTTTGTATTAATTCACACCCTCCCCTCTCAGTACCAATTTGGTACTTATGGTTCATCATTGAGTTATCAGTAATAAGTCGAAATGAAGTCACCCTGTGAATTTGAGGAAAAGTTGTCCGGACCATGGCGGGAATGTACATGGTCCTCTGAAAAATCCATGAAATGAAAAGGGTTTTTCCACCTTTGCAAATGGTTCCCAAATCCAAAAGTACAGTTGTGCACCTGCAACCTACACACAGAAAAGAGATGAAAATGGGTTGGGATTAGGGGTTTGCCTTTAGGTCAAACCCTAGTTTTGGAATTAACCAAGTAATGAAAGAAAGTACTTGGAAGTAGATGTAAATGAAAGAGTGAATTGTAAATCACCTCAAGGTTGTGATAGGAATGTTGATAGAAATGCTTGTGTGGAATTGAATGTTGGAATCAATCTCCTCTTCAATGGTTGAATCCTTGACTTGAATGCAACACCTATCCTTGAAGGGAGACTTGAGATTCTCTATGCTTGAAAGGGATGCTTAAATGTTTGAATACTCTTGAACACTTGATCGCTTATGCAAATTGAGAAACTTGCACCTTTATTCAACCTCTGCAAATGAGAGGACAAATGCCCCTTAAATACATGTTAATGAATTTGATTTTCATCATAGGATGACATCGGGGGAGTTTCCCGCTCATTGCACAACCTACAATGCATGTTCTATGAAATTTCCTGCCCCAAAATAGGCCAAGAATAGGGGCACCATGCCCCTATCCTAGGGGGGACAGGGGTGCCACGCCCCTATCCTACCCCTTTCTCCAGGGTAGAGTTCAGACAAGGTGATGCAAAGTCCAAGAAAGAAGCTGATTTTGAGGGTTGAGTAGTCTCCAGTCTCTGATCGGGCTAGAGGTTTCGATCTCGTGTGCGTGAGGACCCTAATGCAGTCAAAAATTGCTAGGGTCTCAATTTTATGACACTACAGTAATATTATTCACACATGTCTGCTCAACCACCTCGGACTCAAAACCAATCATGTAAATCATCCCAAAGATTTTGCATAACACGCTACACCAAAATAATCTCGTTCTTCCTATATTACCGGATATCGGATCTTCTATCTTGCATGAAAATAAATACCGAAGGATTGGATTGTAAAATAAGTTATTTCTAACATCTAATCAACTACCTCTTCCACCACAACCAAAACTATAAAACCAAAATTAAGATCTACTCAGTGTACCCATAATCTATATTCCACCTTCCAAACTTAAGAAAAAAGGATATCAAACTTCCAGTAGAACTTTTGGAAACCAAGAACACTAAGAGGGTGGGTGAATCAATTTTCTACCGGAATGATCAATTTTAACCTTATTAAAACATGCATTCACCAACTAGTATGCCGGTACATATAGAATTGAAAGAAGTAAAGCAATCAATAAGCCAATCACACAAATGAACACCATAACACAGAGAATTATACATGGAAAAAATCAAAGAGGAAAAACCATGGTGGGATTTGTCACCCACAATATCAATCCACTGGCCATATGAAAAGATATTACAAAATATGGGGGCCTTCACTTATAGGAAGGCTTACAGCCTAGAGCACATTGCTCATCACAAAAAGGAGTCTCACTAACTACATAAAAATCCAGACTACAATCTATAAAAGAGAATTAACTGCAAAGATAGCATCTCCTATGCCTGAATACAGTTCCAGTTTAAGCTCTAACAATTCTGGTTCTTAAACCCTAAACCCTTACCGGAATAACCTCTTACATAATATTTGCATTACAATCATATCCTACCATCATATATCTCATTACATATCATATCCTTTCTGACATCCTAACATGTCACAAAATTACCTAATCAACTAACCTATATACCATTTACAATCCCCATGCCTTATGTCGGCTTACATAGATAATTACAAAATGAATATACAAGTCGGCCCAATTACATATATACATAAATATCAAAATCAATTTCCAATTATTGGATCTCCCAAAATGATGTCGGCCTCCTATACCAGTATCTTGATGAAGACATGTCGGCCTGCAATGAGGGTACCCATAGAATTCCTCCTACTAGTGAAGATACATGTCAGTGTCGATAAACAACCAAACCAAAATATGAAGCCAGAACATGTTGCCATCAATGAAAACATATTGAAACCAATCAAATGAGTGTCAATTACCAATAATATCCCCCTTTGGCATTAATGGCAACACTCATCTGAAAAATGATAATGGTTTCCATCTGCCAGTTTCATCCTGAGACTCCTCCCCCTAAGCTGAATATCCATCTGTGATCATGATCTATATAAAATACTCCATGCCTCTGATGTCAATAATAATTTTCACCTATAGCTCCCCCTTTAACATCAATTCCAAAAAAAATACCAAAAATCAGGACGAAGGATGAAAGTTTGTACAAACAATGTCCCAAAATACCTTACTGGAGCTGAATATATTTGGAAATTTTTGGATAGGCTTTCTCCAAAATCTCTAGATAGGTATCCCAGCCTGATTTGAGTGTGTCGGAAATAGATACAAGTCCATTTAGCATATGGGTGATAATATGATGAAACTATAAAGATCCGATCAACTACTGAGAGGGGGGTGAATCAGTAGATAGAAAATAAACTAAACTTTCACCAAACAAACTTTCAACTCAGAATCAACTCACAAAGTTTACCGGTTTAGGCACTTAGACAAATCGGCAACTGTACTGTTAAACTTTACCGATTGACCTAATACCTCATAGATATAATGCAACAGATCTGAAACTTAAATATTGTATGACTAAAACCTTAAATCACTTCACTAATACCAGTAATAACATGTTTCAGATCATTTCCGGTCATTTAAATGTATCCATGCAGATTTACCAGTCATTCATATCAACCATATAAAAAACACATCCACAAAATCAATCACCACTTGACACAATGATTTTTCACGTGGAAACCCAAATGGGAAAAACCACAGTGGGGATGAATACCTACAAGTATTTTAAACTCTTCTAAAGTTCACCCTGTTAAGATCCAATCCCAGTTAGAAACTTATAAAATAATGTTTTGTTGGGAACAAATCTGGTTAAGGACCACCCGGTTAAGGGATTGACTACAAATACCCTATTAAAGATAATACACCATTAAAGGTAATTGTTGGGACTCATTAAATTTGAGTCAATTTTTGAGCCCCATTTTAAAATTTTGCTATTGCATGTTCAGAAAGGCACCTCCTAATCTCATTCAGGTGGCCTAGTTAGAGAGAGGGTAAAATGGAGCCAGCTGATTTTCAAGGGGTAAGGCTTTGGAAAATTATTGTACACCTTTCATTTGGTTAATGAAGTGTTCTACAACTTTCAGATTTCAGTTTGGATCAGTTGATCAGGTACCCATTTCGAGGGGTTTGCTGAAAGTGCAGTTTAAGCACAAATGCAGATTTTATTGAGCAGCCTACTTTAAGTGCTTACATCTTTTGCCCTGTTGATTTTCATGAAGAAATTCAAAATGGATTCAATTATATGCATAAATTTGAGTTATCTTGCAAAATTTCAAGTCCTTATGAATCCATTTGCTCAGTTTTCAAAGCTCAATCTGTTCACACTTTGTGTGGTTTGACAAGTCCCTGTTTTTGCACAAGTGTAAAAAATGCACCGATGAATGTCATATCAAAATATTTATTTCGGGCTATTTTTATATTAAAATAAAGCTATGTTTCAAATTTCAATCTCCTACCAATCCGTTTGATCGGTTTTCAAAAGGGTTTCTTGAGCCATCTTTTTCAATCTTCCGTACTCACTGTCGTATTAGTTAAAGTGGCCATTTTTACGAGTGCACTATTTGTACCCAATTAGACTTTTGGTCGAACTAAGAATTCAAAGATTTAATATGTACTTCAAGGTACCTATGTTTCAAATTTGAGGGTCTACGGAGGTCATTTGATATTTTTGAGAAACGCATCATGTGTTGCCAGAACATTGACTTCATCAGGTCCGCAGTGTCAACAAAGCCAGTTGGTCATTTTCGACAATTAATATCTCTTCACTCGGGAATAGTCTTGAGAAACCATTTGGTAGAGTTCATTCTTGTATATCAGAGTACACACCTATCAGATGGCAAGGTCCAGAAAGGTGTTTTGACCACTTTGAAAATTATGTCTTTGCGATTAAATGCGAAAATGTGGGACAGGCGCCTAAAAGTTGCAAAACTCAGTTTGGTGATCCGAAAATGGTGTTGATCGATTCTAGAGGTAATTTTAAGGTTCTTGAGGTATTTCAGAGGTTAGTTGCATGAAAACGAAAAAAAATTTAGCCGGACCCACTTTGGGGCCCGACTTGGCTCGCGCCTGTGCATTAATTTTATGGCGAAATGGTCTTAATTCACAGAAATGCATATCAATACCAACTCGAATGCATCTTGGTAAATTGTTTTATTAAGGGATGATTTCGTTTCATTATGTGGGCATATAATTGAGAGGTCTTTTTTATGGTTTTCCTTTGGCTAGCAAATAAAAATTTCAGATTTTCAATTGCAAGGTGTAGTTGCAATTTGCCATAATCAGCATTTCTCCCTATGTGGTAAATGATTTGGAGTGGCAGCTGAGTTATAATCCTTCAAGCAAGCACATTGGCAGAAGAAAAATGTGTTGTTGAAAGGTAATTAATTTTTTTAGCAAATGTAATTGGCAGCCATAATGCCAATTTTTCCCTACTGGTGGTGGCATTTTAGATGCAATATATTCCCCTACGTAGAGTGGTGATTGAAGAAGCTCAAAAACATCCAAGAAAATATTTTGGTATGGTGAGTAGATCACATGAAATGCCTTGATCTGTGACTTCCTCCTTGCTGTGTGGAGTGGTGTAGGTTGCAGAAATTTTTAAAACAAGTGCAAATTTGTGAGGCCCTACCCCGACCCATCCTATTTTTTCAGTTATTTTTATTTTGGAACTATTTTGGATGCTAGTTTTGACACACTATGGATATAGAACTTTTCATGGTCCCGCGATTTTGGTAACATTGATATATGTGGATGCTTCATTTCTATGCCTTGTGGATTATAAAGTATTATATGATGCTAGATTAGGGTAATATTGTGATGATGCAGATTATTATCTGAATTTCAGGAATTGTTATAATGTTAGAAAAATATTTGCATATCTTGTAGATGGATCAAATTTTGAGGATTATGAGGAAATTGCTTTGAATTGTGACAAATTATATTTCATAATGTCAAGTCTTTGTAGAATGAATGTATTGTATTCTGATTATGTGATTTTATATATTATATGAGGCTATTTGGGAAGTACTAATGTTTAAATTGAGATGTGCAGGAAAATATCCATGTGACCATGGAAATATTAGGGAGAATCAAGCCTAGGCCAATGTGCGTTAGTAAAACCAGGGGTTGTCTATTTGGAGAGACAACACCCCGTATGTACTGTATTTTATTCGTAAATGTAAAATGTTGCATGAGTGTAATTTGTATTTATTGGAATATTTAAATTGTTTAAGGGACAATTGCCATGTGTTTATTGTGATGTGGAATTATGTTGTAGTGTCACTTGACACCTATGTAGTATGTTGTGTTGGCAATTTGTCATGTCACCTTTTTGAAAGTTTTATTTTTGTTAATAGTTATATCCCCTAATTATCCTTGAAGGAACCAAGAAATCTAGGTTAGAGAGCCACAAGGAAGGTCAACTCAGAGTTGACCCGTAGGTTAACTTCAGGTGGACTTTCTGAAGGTCAAATCAACTCCTAGAGTCAATTTTAGAGCTTTTCTATTAGGCCTCATGGGGTACCTATGGGTGAAGGCCAAAATTGGCCATGTGTCTTTCTCTTAGGACTTGTTTAACCACCCAAAAAAGTGGTTTTCCCAAGATGGACGAATTCCATCTATAGGAGTGCCCTCCTTGGTAGGATAACCTTCTTGGAGAGAGTAATCCCTCTTCCCCATTCCATTTCCCTTCTCTAGGCACCTAGGTTAGGGAGTGTGTAAGACCTAGGGAAGACCAACCCAATGGGAGATCACTCACTCTATCCAAGAGGTTGGAAGGAGTGAGAGAGGCCTTCTTAGGCTAAGAATGGAAGCTTAGTGAGCTAATCACCCACTCTCCATTCTTGGAGATTTTTGGAAAAACTAAAAAAAAAAAAAAAAGAAGAAAAAACCAGTTTTAGGAATTAGAGGAATTTGGGGGCCAAGGATTGCAGAAAGTTGTGTGGATTGGGCAGCTCATCTCCAACTAAGTTTAGCATACCTATTGGCAGAATAAGGTTGGTTGTTATCTCCTCTTGTTCATGTTGTTTATCTTAGTTATGTTGTTTTGTTGAAGGAAAGAAATGCTTGTAAAGAAAGTGTGTATGTATAATGTTGTTGAAGAAAATAATGTGTAGTTCTTTCCTATGTTTCTTTTTCTGTTTTGTGTTCTTGCTTTGGGAGTGTCCAAGATCTTCTACTCTTGGGAGAGTAGGATGATCTTGGGGTGGAAGAAGCATGACAGCCTTGGGTGAGAGGCTCTCCTTAAGGAGAGTGATCTCAAGGGTGTCCTTTGTGACCCTTGCTGCATAGCCTTGTGTATGCATTTGGGGGTCATAAGGGGAGAGAAATGGCTTTGAGCCTTTGGGGGGCATAAGGTGTGTGAGATGAATTCTGTTGGGTATTTTGTGTTGCCATGAGGTGGCTTGTGTTATATTTTTGGCTGCAGTCTCCCCAATGGTACTTGGTCCACTTCCACCCATAGATTGATCTCCACAAATGTGGTGATAGTGTAGCTTGGGATGGGAAAGTGTATGTGTTGTGTGTTTTCCCTATTGTTATGTTGTATTGCTTGGTTGTAACCCGTCTAAGTCTTGATTCTCCTAGCTCGGGGGTGGCTTCTGGTAAGCCTAGGCTGGGAGGTGAGCATCCCATGGTCACAGTCCTAAAATTTACTTGCAGGTGGCTTGGGAAAAGGATTAGGAGTTGCAGATTGATGTGTTGCAGACTTCTATTCAGAATTCTTATTTTTATTTTAATGCAGAAAAAAAAAAGAAAAAAGAAGAGAAAGTGCAGATGTAAATATAGGACTTAAAATGATTTTGTTTCTATTTAAATAAATGTAATTTTTATTTTCTGTGTAAAGATTAGAGAAAGATGACTGTTTAGATTTTCTACCCATTTTCATATTTGGGCTACTGTAACTTATCATTCTGGAAAGTAATGTAAATTTTTATTATATTTTGATGCCTATTGTGTTGTAGAAGACTACATTTAAATTTGGTCTGTAACATGTTTAGTTACTGCAATATTAAGGAAAAGAAACAGAAAAATGCATTAGGATTCCTTATTTACTATTTACTAGTTTATTTACTGCAAATGTTATAGAAAGAAAAAGAAATGCAGTAGGATTATTATTTACTTGCATAGTTTAAATTCTGTAAATTTTATGACTGTTAAAAAAAAAAAAGAGGAGAACCAGAATTGTTTTATTTCTGTAGATAGTTAAATAAAAGGGAGAGGAAAACAGACCTATTCTAAATGCTGAAAGAAGACTAAAAACAGAATGGAGATAGTTGCAAATCCCAAATCAATATAAGGGTTTTAACCCTATTACTTCAACATCTAGTCATATATATCTTTGTATGTATATAAGTATATATATTGAAAATATATACCTATATAGATATAAAATATATATATATATATATAAGCTTCCTGTAATGTGCATACCCCTGTAACAACAAAATAAAGGATGGATTTTGAACTTGTGCATCTCTGTTTCAAACATATAAAATATAATGCAGAATAAACCCTTTAATCATATATATATATATATATATATATATATATATATATATATATATATATATATATATATATATTCTGCAATCTAAAATCATACTCTGTGGATGCCTGTAGAAGAAAATATCTTCAAATTCATAACTGATATTGTGCATATTATATATATATATATATATATATATATATATAAAATATACATTGATATTCAAAAATAAACACAACACATAAACTATGCCCCACGAAATATTTAAATGAAAAACAAAAAAAAAATATAGTAATAATAATGTTGGCCGAACCACTGTGTGTAAACACAGTGGACGGCTCACGGGCCGCGCCACTGTGTTTACCCACAGTGGACGGCACGACAGCCGAGCCACTGTGTGTAAACATAGTGGGCGGTGCTCGGGCCGCGCCACTGTGCTTACCCACAGTGGACGGCACGGAGGGTGCCGCCACTGTGTGTAAGCACAGTGGACGGTCCGCGGCCGCCACTGTGCTTATACACAGTGGACGGCAACCGCCGTCACTGTGTATAAACACAGTGGCGACCGGGAGAGCCCGCGCCGCCTCCTCCTCTCAGTCACCCCCTCTGCGAAACCCTCAGCCTCTCCCCGCATGAAACCCTCCGCCTCCGTACCTGCAGTTACATTTCAAAAAAAAAGAAAGAAAGCAAACAAAGAAAAAGGGGTAATATAAAACCCTAACCCATTCGGGTTAGGGTATAAAATGGTAAAGAGGAAATAAGGTAAGAGGTAAAATATAAAAAAAAAAAGCAACCCTAACCCAATTTCGGGTTAGGGTTAGCATTTTAGGTAATTAGATATATATATATATATATATATATATATATATATAGGAGATTTAGATTTGAAACATTAAAATTGATTTTTAATTTATAATGAGGGTTAGAATTTAAGAATTTATAATGTGATATATATATATAAAAAAAAAAGGGGAATTTAAATTGGAAATTTAAAGTTAGATTTTAGTATATAATTTGGGGTTAAGTTTATAATTGAAATATTATGGAATTTTGAACCCTGATTTTAATTTGGGGACAAATTTAATAATTGGATTATTATGGGATTTAGACTTTTGATAATAGGGGTTGATGCTCTGCAAAAAGGATTAGAAAATCTGTTTGATGGCAACACACACAAGAGCACAAGAAACAAACGTTAGTGTTAGCAACAAAAGATTATCCTAAACAGGCATATCAAGAGAGATATTAAGCATGAAATAGAAAGCATATAAACATAAAATGAAATAGCTAATCAAGATGCTCATAGTTGCTCCTCCCTTGTTCCTCTCCTCTCCAAGTCCCAAATGAGTGTAGCTCTCAGCAGCTTTTTGCACTATGGATGCTTATGGAGGATTGAGATTTAATACTAAGCTTCAAATATGAAATGAAAAGCTAAATACTATGCTAGAGTAGATAGTGATGCTATGAAAAAGCTCTATGCTAATGCCAGTATAACAACAATACTCTAAAAATGCTTCTCTTTTGCTTGAGGAGAAGGGTTCTATTTATAGAAGAAATGGGGAAATGAAGGGTTAAGATTGAATGGTTTAATCAAGGGCCAAGTTTGAAAGTTGGGGATCCATGTGCACAATTGGCACCAATAAAATGGTGACAAGTGTCAACATAGGATTGGGTTGAGAGAAGAGGTTGGAGGCATTAAAGGCCTGAGAAGACCTCATGGTTATCTAGAAGGTAAGGGTCAAGTCTAAATTAAGATTACCCACTGGATTAGGAGTTAATCCAAGGATAAACCTTTGTGCAAATGATTAAGAGATAATCATGGTCAAAGCATTGAAGGCTTGATGAGACCCTTGGGTTGGGTAGAGGTTGAGTCAAAACAAATGTTTTAACCATGTGGGAGAGTTGAATTAACCATTAATGGTTATTGGAGACTTTGGGGATTAAGTGGTTGAAGGTTGAAAGCCTTCAATGGTTATCAAAGACTTTGAGCCATTTAGTGGTTGAAGGTTGGAAGCTTTCAAAGGTTATCCAAGACTTTTAGGCTTTGAGAAGTGACTCCATTTTGCTTAGGAATGTGACAATAATTAGGGGATGGATTAAGCTAATTAGGAAGGGGTTAGAAGAATCTAGAAGGGGATTAGATTTTGCAAGTGGATTTGGTGGGTGAGGGAAAATAGGATTTTATTAAAATAAAAATTCATTTATTTCAATAAATGTGTGCAAGTTGTATTTGGATAAATATTCAAATAAATATTAATTTATTTAAATGAGAAAAAGGAAGATAAAGCATTAAAATGCTTGAAGACTTTGAGGGGAACCATTAAAGGCTTGAAGACTTTAAGGAAAACCATTAAAGTCTTAAGAAGACTATAGAAGGAAGCCATCAAGTTTGAAGACTTTAAAGCCATCAAGTTTGACTACTTTAAGGGAAACCATTAAAGGTTTCAAGTGGGTGAGGATAAATAGGATTTTAAATAAATAATTTATTTAAAATAGTTGTGCAACTTGCTTTTGTAGGAAAATACAAGTGGGTGGAGGATAAAGGTGATTTAAATAAATGATTTATTTAAAATAATTGTGCAACTTGCTTTTGTAGGAAAATACAAGTGGGTGGAGGATAAAGGTGATTTAAATAAATGATTTATTTATTTAAATGTGAGAGGTGGGATTTTGGGGGATTTAAATAAATATTAATTTATTTAAATGTGAGAGAATATTTAATTAAATAAATATGATTTATTTATTTAATTAATGGTCTGAATTTGGTTAAGTGAATTAAATCAAATAAATTGAATAATTTATTTAATTAATAGGAGAAGAGGGTTAAGATGAATTAATTAAATATTAATTTAATTAATTATTAATTGATGGTTAAATAATCAAATAAATACTAAGTATTCATTTAATTAAGTGGACAGATTTATGTGACTACAGGGGTTAATTTAATATTTGAATTATTATATGTCCTCATTCTTTAGAAATTTAATTTTAATTAATTCAAGGGGGTTAATAATAAAGGATTACTATAGTTGGATAAACTATACGTTTAACCCAGCAATATATTTAATTAATCAATGGACTTACCCCCCCCATATCAATGGACGTTAGGAAAATTTATTTAGGAACCTTAAGCCCTTGAGATCGATTTTTGGTCGGATTGAAAATTAATTGACAAAATCAAGGGGTTTAGGGAAAATCAGAATTTGGCCTTAGCTTATTGTCGGTTTTAGTGGGCAAATGACGTTGTAGTAAATTGAAACCCTCATCGGGTGGATGCGTATAATAAATTTTATATAAGCATCAAATAATCATTAGCAATATCATTATATGACCTGGAATGATTTAATACGTTAAGATAGCCAATTATCCCTTGGTTTAATTAGCGACAACTTGTCTTAGGTAATTGAGCTAGCTAACTAATCGGCAATGCAAATTAATCTTCACCAAATCAAGTCACTCGCTCGAGTTGGTTATTTAACTTAACCTTAGTAAGTAAGTTTATTTACATCCTAGATAAGACAAAACTTTAGATACAGTTGTTATGTATTAGGATTTATAGCGAGTTCATGACGTCAAAAAAAAATTTGTTGTTCCGTTTTTGTGCCCTAAAGTTTGGGCACGACATCTTGGTATCAGAGCAAGGTTTCCAACACTAGGAACCTTTCTCCATTACGTTTCGCTTTAATTATCTAAATTAATCAAATATTTTCTTAAACGGAAAATAAAAATATAAATATATGAAAATTGAATTATTTAAATTAATTGTTTATTTATTTTATTTTTGTTTCCTCATAGGATGCCTCCGACTACGCGACAAGCTCGCAAGCGCGGAAGGGGTCCTAGGCGTACACGTATGGCACGCGAGGATGTTGCTAGGGAGGAACCGGTTCCAGAAGGGAACCCGGAAGCACCTCCCGAACCACCGGTTGACCCTAACCGAGACATCTTGCTAGCTCTTCAGAACTTGATCGGGATCGTGCAGGATAGGTTTCCAGCAGTGGACCGTCATGCAGACAATCAGAACTCAGGGAGTCATAGATCAGTGGATAGGGAACGGAGTAGGAGTCCACCTCCTAATTCTGTAGAGGGTGAGGCAGAGCATGAGCCAGAGTCCGTTCACCTGCCCGAACCCCCTCCAGTAGCAGCACCTGTGTACTTTGAGAGAGCACGTCAGGAACCAGGAGACCTGATTAGAGAGGTTTTACGCCTCCAGCCGCCATCTTTTGGAGGCACTACTGACGGAGTAGAGGCTGAGGCATGGCTTTTAAGCCTAGATCGGTGCTTCGCATTGCGATCTTATGAAAGCAATCTGAAGGCACGCGTTGCAGTCCACCTTCTGAGATCGACAGCCTCCACATGGTGGAAGCAAGAGGAATTCAAGTGCGGACTCACTGCAGATACCATCACATGGGAAATCTTCACAGAGAGGTTCAGAGAGAGGTACTTGTCAGAGCATTTCCGGCAGTGTAGGATCGATGAGTTCCATGACCTCCAGCAGAAGGGTCTCATAGTGACCCAGTACGAGAGTAAGTTTATTGAGCTCCTACCTTATGTAGATTACCTGAAGGACGAGAAGCTACTCGTCAACCGTTTTGTTAGGGGGCTTAATGTTGGGATAGCAGGACCAGTGAGGATGGCCGCTCCAGGGAGCCTTCGGGTTGCCGTAGAGAAGGCCCTTATAGCTGAGGAGATTCAGATCAGGCCACAGGACACGAGGGATCGGTTCCAGAACCGAAACCCAGCTCCCCAGCCTTTCGGGTTTCAGAAACCCCATTGGAAAGGCAACCACAGAAATGTTTCGGGGTCCCATAAACCCCCTCCTCCACAGCAGTCACAGCAGAATCAGAGACAGAGGCCACCTCAGGGACAGCAGGGCTCCAGGCCCAAATAGTGGCAGTCACAGGGTCCTAGGCGTGACCAGAGAGTACAGGGTACATACACACCCCCGACACAGGCTCAGCAGTCCTCCAGGGGTGGGTACAGTGGTTCTAGCCGAACAGGTGGGCATCCTTTTACTAGGCCTCAGGGTGCACAGTTTCAGGCACGCGGTGCTTGCTTCATGTGTGGAGCCATGGGGCACATGGCGAGAGAGTGTCCACAGGGACAGATGACAGGGAATCAGAGGATGGCAACATCAGAGCCTACAGTTGGGGACATGGGCAAGGCCCATAGAGTCTTCGCAGCGGTTGACAACCGCCAGGCAGAGCACCAGGCCACAGTCATCGAGGCTGCAGGTAAGGTCAGAGGTAGTAGTATTTCTATATTATTTGACTCAGGAGCGACTGACTCCTTTATATCTCCATTGGTTGTGGAGCGTTGCGGGCTAGTGGCAGTAAGGCAAAGTGTCAGCTGGGAAGTGGAGTTAGCTTCAGGGGCTAGAGTGTCAGTGGATTCAGAGGTTAGGGGATGTCCGCTCCAGATTGGTAATACCACCACCTTAGTAGACCTTAGAGTTACACCACTCGGATCTTATGGCGTCGTACTTGGCATGGATTGGCTTTACGCCCACAGAGCCAAGATGGATTGTCGCTTGAAAAAGGTTGAGTGTGAGGATGATCATGGTGCTCCCATAGTAATCACCGGGATTCAGAGACCCGTGTCTCTTCGTATGATATCCGCAATGCAGCTTAAGCGGAGCATGCGGAAGGGATGCCAGTTGTTTGCCATCACAATCAGTGACCGAGAGGAAGAAGATGAGAAGGAGCTGTCCATAGATGATCACCCCATCCTTGAGGCATTTGCAGATGTGTTTCCTGATGAGCTACCTGGTATGCCGCCCAGCCGGGAGATTGACTTCCACATAGATTTGGTACCAGGAGCCGAGCCAGTTTCGAGAGCACCTTATAGGATGACCACTCATGAGCTTAATGAGCTCAAGATGCAGCTAGAGGAACTCTTAGAGAAGGGTCACATCCGTCCTAGTGTCTCTCCTTGGGGCGCACCAGTCATCTTCGTGAAGAAGAAAGATGGATCCCTTCGGTTATGCATGGATTACAGGCAACTGAATAAAGTAACCATCAAGAACCGCTATCCTTTACCGAGGATCGATGATTTGTTTGATCAGCTTCAGGGTGCCAAAGTGTTTTCCAAAATAGACCTGAAGTCAGGGTATCATCAGTTGAGAATTGTGGAAAGTGATATCCACAAGACCGCGTTTCGCACCAGATATGGCCACTATGAGTTCACTGTGGTCCCATTCGGTCTTACGAATGCTCCAGCTGTATTCATGAGTCTCATGAATGGGGTATTCCGCACCTTCCTCGACTGATTTGTGATAGTGTTCCTTGACGACATATTGATCTATTCCCGAAATGAGCAGGAGCATGAGGAGCATTTGAGACAGGTTTTGCAATGTTTGAGGGATAACCAGTTGTTCGGCAGTTTGTCGAAGTGTGCTTTCTTTAGATCAGAGGTCAAGTACCTAGGGCATGTTATATCCGGTGATGGGATCTCAGTTGACCCATCAAAGATTAGAGCCATCATGGATTGGCCGGCACCTACCAGTGTGACAGAGGTCAGAAGCTTCATGGGTTTAGCAGGATACTATAGACGTTTTGTGGAGGGATTTTCCAGAGTTGCACACCCCATCACTCCTTTTAATTCTCCCCCATGTCATGAGCTAGAAGGTGAATTTCAATGTGGTAAAGGCAGATAGAAATCATTTATAAAAAAGTTGCAATTAGCAAGCTTGAAGCTTAGCTCCTCCCTCACAAGGCAGATTGGGCATTAAACAACAACAGCTTTAGAAACTTTCAAGCAAATGCAAATTGTCATTTGCAAATCCATTTCTTCCCTTTTGGGCTAATTACTGGTAAAAGTAAAATTTCTTTCAACCAATGCAAAATGTCCCACGTGATGGGGCAATTATAATCCTTCAAGCAAGTGCATTGGCAGAAGTGAAATGTGCTATTGAAAGGTAATTAATACTTTTAGCAAATGTAATTGGCAGCCATAATGCCAATTTTTCCCTGCTAGTGGTGGCATTTTAGCAGCAATATATTCCCCTACGTAGAGTGGTGATTGAAGAAGCTCAAAAACATCCTGTGTGGGGGAAAAAGTGACACTAAGAAAACATGCCCTAATCTCACTTTCAATCACACACTTGTGGAATACGAAAGAGCCTAGAGGTATCACACAATTGGCTACTTCTTTTTGTGGAAGAGAGAGCCACAGGCTACCTATTAGGATTTCTATTCCTTTGTTGCAAATGATAGATAGATGATGCAAGTTCAATTCCAAACCCCAAAGTGCAAGTATGAACTAATAACAAGATTGCAAAATTGAACTTAAACAATGGAAAGCTGTAAACACAAGGACAAGATAAGAATGTAAATGCGTACCCGATGTTAAAATATGAATGAAAATGTTCAGGACGGGGGTGCGGGTGCCACTGTCCTGATTCTGCCCCTGAAACTGCTCTGGAAACTACTGTTTTGCAACCTGGAAAGCTGTCAAAAATGCTGAAAACTGCTGTCTGTCAGGAGGACCAGGGCACCCAGCGCCCCTGTCCCAGGGACCAGGGCGCCCAGCGCCCCTGTTCTGGCAGGACCAGGGCGCCCAGCGCCCCTGTTCTGGCAGGACCAGGGCGCCCCACACCCCTGTCTTGGTCTTTTTCTATGAAACTTGGTGTGAAGTTCCGTCTCAGTCTGCTTCTGTCGGATCTGCAACTTGCGGCGTCATTCGAATCTCGAAACCTGCACTTATATCTGAAAAGGTATGGTGGGTGGCTATATAGGGTTTTGCCTTAGTCAAACCCCCACTTTGGTGATTTCCACCTCCACGAATAGCCAAGTTGTATTGTAAAAGTAATGTGTGTGCAGACCTTGTGTGTGTGCAAGATCCTAAAATGAAGGTAAGCAAACTAGAGCAACCTAGAAAGTAAACCCTAATTGCTTGTAAATGATAATGTGAATGCTCCAAATCAAGATGTAAAGAGATCTAAAGCATGAATACAAGTGATATAATGAGGCTTATGCAAAGACATGAAAACAACATGAAATCATACCCAACCCCAAGGGAGGGGTACAAGCCAATCTTCAGTCGGTAATCCCCTATTGCTCTTCAATGCCTTCAAAGCCCTAAATGAATGAAATTGATGAATGCTTTATGGATGGATGTTGAATGTTGTTGAAGTCTTCAAAGATCTGCTCTTTCGCTGCATAGAAGGCCCTTGAAACCAAAAATCTCGATCCCTTCAAATGAAGAAAGAGAGCTCTTATATATGAAACCCTAGGTCTTAATTTCAACTTTTTGCCAACCTAGAGATTGAATCTCCCGCCAATTTCTTGGGGTTAAGCTTTATTTTATGATTGGATCGCGCTCCTAAAATTTCGGGAAAAATGTTCAGGACCATGTGCACGCCGGGCGCCATGGTCCCGACAACTTTTCACCAAATTTTCAGGGTCGTCGGATATGATGATTTTAGAGAAAATCCCGAAGTTACAGCTGATTTTGAGATGTTTTGACCCCCAAAATCAAGCCCCCAAGTTCAAAATAGGACCTAATTAGGGTTTTTGATTAAATAATGTATTGGAAGAATAAAATGAAAGGGGCACACTTTAATGAAAAGGGTCCAACTTTATGATATGGAAGATGATAAAATAGAACCTTAGACCTAATTAATTTAATTAATTAAGTGCTAAAGGGGAAATGCAATGCAAAATGCAAAATGCACCAAGACGGGTGCTAAACTAGGTGTGAAATTGTACCACCCTAGCAAGTGCATACAATTTACGACGCTACATTTAGCCCCCACTTTAGCGGTCATATGAACACTACGTGCATATGCAAGCTAAAGTACAGAAAAGTAAACATTATTTGAAAAAGGATATATCCATAAGTCTGTCGAACAAAGCCCCCAGTGGTATCTGCAGTACACAGTTAGGAATCGCACCCTACAAAACACATGTTAGATCACAAAATCACCTAATGCTTACTAAGGAAGGTGATGAAAATTCGAGGGTAGCTATATGCCCCCCCCTATTTCGGCTTGCTAATTTTAGTGAGTTGAAATAGGGTATCATGTTTACCACTTCGAATTGTTAAAGAATATTGATGACAAATGCTCACAGGAAGATTTGATATGAGATCAAAAACTAATGGAGAATCATTTGGTAAGAAAGAGGACTAAATCTCAATTCCAACACAACAAAGAGTGTGAGGATTTGAGAGTTCTCTAACACAAGATGAAGGATGTAAATGGAAATAAAATGCAAAGAAAGGAAAAAAGCATGAATATACACATTGGTGTTCCATGAGAAGAATAGTGAGAGAGAAAACATGGACTTCTCACCCCTAGATCTTGTCTAGGTGATCCATGGGAAAAAGGACATGGAAAACTAGCCCCTAGAGTCTGTCTAGGTGATCCATGTAAGGGAGGAGAGTAAGAAAGTCTATCCTTATGCCGCTAGTTCCACTCAACCTCGTGCATGTGTGTGTAAGTGAGGTTAGAAGCATCTCATAGGAGTCTATGCCCGAGTATGCTACAACTTGTATATGTATAGTACAAAAGCGTGACATCTCGCTCTAAGAGTTTGTGCTCTGGTTCCGAGAATAATCACCTTGCATAAAAGAAAAATGGAGACATCTTGCTCTAAGAGTCTGTGCTCTGGTTCCGAGAATGACCCATTGCTCAAAAAGTGTAATGTTTATGTCATAAGAAAAGTAGAACAAGGATACCTACCTTCATCACAAAAGAAGATACCCCAAAAATGCAACAATGTCATAGATCCAAGCAAGAGAGTTTTGCACTCTTTAAGCAAGGATAAGATAGTTGAAAAGGGATATCTTGTAGTATGCGTAAAGGAGATCCTTAGAGGAGAAGAGATCTTTGTGCAAAAGACACCTATCCCCGAGAGGAATTGTCTTAGACAAACATCTTCTAGAATAAGACAAAGAAGAGAATAAGAATGCAATACTTCCTTCTTTTGTGAGGTGAAAGTGATTCTTAATGAAGGATGACGCTCTTTTTAACCCAATTGGGAGAGTGAATTCATTATGGATGTATTTTACCAAGTGCAAAAGAGGTTGTAGTCAAGGACTTACACCTCTTGTAAGAGAGAATCCTTGAACAAACAACAACAAATGCATACAAGGAATAACATCAAGTAATAAAGTTCACACCATCCACGAAATAGGAAAAAGTGGATCCTTAGATAAAAATAAGGAAAGATCATTGCCTCCCAAGGATAAGGATAATGAGAACGACTTACACAATCTTCTAGGGAGAGATTTAGACATAAGCAAAATGTACTACATACTCACATGAGTTCATGCAAGCAAGACATTAGTGTATGTAAAATGCTCCTCACAAGAAGTGGGTAGGATAAGAAAGAGAATACACATCTTCTCCCATATCTAGGAAAAGAGGATTCTAAAGAAAAGATGATCAATATTTCCACACTATTATCCCAATCTAGGAAAAGAGGATTCTAAAGAAAAGATGATCAATATTTCCACACTATTAACCCAAAGGGAAATTTTAACCAAAAAAAGAAGAGATGTATGAAGTCACTCTTGTCCCCATAGGAACAAGAGATGAAATAGAAAATTAGGCTATTATGTTGCTTCAAAAAATATGATTGCACTTGAAATTGTACCATCATGAATGACAATGAGCCCCCAGTAAATGAGCTACCAATGTCACATAATGATGAGCAACATAATAGCCATTAATGTTATTTAAAGACATGATAGATTGGATGAGGTATTTGAATATGACATGCTAAATGCTCAACTATAAGTGAGATCAAAAACATGTATAAAGTGATAAAAATTGAAGAAGAAAAGTCACAAGAATTCTTAGAAGAGGGATGAGTGTAATTTATTAGAGCCTTATCCCTGGAGGAAAGGAATTTATGATGAATAGGAGATAAATATTCACAAGTGAATTTAGAAATTTGAGGGGATTCATAAGGAGATTTGTTCATCGCCAAGATTTCCTTATGAGGGGAATGAGAGTTGATAGAAGTAGAAGATGATTTAGTTGAAGTGAGATCATCATCACTACTAAATATAGCATTCACATTGAGAGATGGTCTTTTAGATGCTTTGGTGGGCTTAGAAAGATTATATCCAAGTCCAAATGAATATTCATGCATGTTATGTTCTAAAGGAACTTTAATTCCTTGTTCATTTGTGCCACAACCATTTCCACTATAGCCACTCTTAGCCAAAATATGAAAACCACGACCATAACGATTAGCCATTTCGGAAAGAGAAGGTGGTTTTTCATAAGACAAAGAATCAAATTCTTCAAAATTAGAGGTGTGAGGAGAAGAAGTTTGAGAAGCAGCCACAAAATTATTGCTCATAGGTTCAGGTAAGACTGATTGATCTCTAGTTTCTTCCTTCTTTTTAACTTTAAGCTCTCTAGGAGGAACTCTATACTCACCTACAAAGGTGGGATTGAAATCAAGAGATCCCCAATCGTCTTCTGTGAGAACCTTCTCAGGATCAAAAGCCTTTTCATGTGTAGATTCAAGTTGAGAAGAATCTTCTTCAGGAACTTCAGACTCATCCAAAGAATTTTGATTATTAGAGGGTGATGATTCATCCATAGGTATCTTGTTTAATGAGTCATCACTAGAAGAGGAAGGCTTAGAAGAACTCCCTTTTGAAGTAGATGTTTGCAAACAAGATTGAAAATTAGTATCACCTATCAAGGTATATGTCTTATTATTATAAATAAATTTAACTTGTCTATGCAATGTAGAGGGGACAGCTTGCATATTGTGAATCCAAGGTCTCCCTAATAAAAAGTTGTATGTTAGATTTCCCAACATAACATGGATAGGAGTAGGCAAAGTAACAGGTCCCACTGTGATGGGTAAGGTGATAATACCTAATGAAGACTTAGCCACATTATCAAAGCCTCGAATGGGACGAGAGTCAGGCTCAATAAGGGATGTATCCACATTCATCTTATGCAATAGATTAATGCTACACACATTAAGGCCAGAGCCATTATCTACCAGTGTTCGTCTTATAGCAGTGTCATTTATGATAACCACAATCATCAAGGGATCATATTGATGTTGAATTTCACTAGTAGGCAACTCGTCTTGAGTAAACACAATTTGAGCTTTAGGATTCATCACAGAGTTAACCAAAGACACTATATTACTAGATGTATTAGGTGGAGGAACATTCAAATCTTTCAAGGCATCTTGTAACATTCCATGATGAGTGGAAGAAGTTTGGATCAAATCCCAAAGGGATATCTTAGCAGGGGTAGCTTTAAGTTGTTCTATGAGATCATATTCCTTACCAAGAACTTGTGAAATACGAGGAGCTTGAGGAAGAATAGGTTGGGAAGGAGGAAGTGAAGTTGGGATAACTGTAGGAGGATTAGCTTGCCTATTGTTTCTAGTATTATAAGTATGAGCAACTGCATGATAACTCTCTCTAGTCAGTTGCTTAGCATACTCATAAGGGCTCTTAGTAGAATAACCTCCTTGCACAGTAATAATAGGTTTCTTAGGAGTGCAAAAAGAATCATTAGCATGAGCACCTTGAACCACTAAGATAGGCTTATTTAAAGGTTGAGAATTTTGAGAAGGACAAGCACCTTGGACAGTGAAGAGAGGTTTGTTAGGTGTTTCATTCATATGTATCAAATTGATTGAGGATGGTTTAGGGGAATGAACAAAAGTGTTGGAAGAATTGTTGATAGTCTTCTCTTGCACTAAAATCTCATCACGGATTAAATCAATTTTAGGAGAGAGACAAGGGGTAGGCATTGATGTTCTAGGAGGTAGAGTAATACTAGGAAGGGTTATATCATCCTCTATCATCAAAGGATCTACATGGGGAATAAACTCTCTAGGAGAAGGATCAACATTACTCTCTAAAGTCTCACTTTTGAGAGGGAGATCTTTGAAAGAGATGTTAACCATCTTACTTTGAACTAGGGTTTCCTTATGAGTAGAACCAAGTTGAAGAGAGGGAGATGCCTTATTTTTAGAGGGAGGATAATTGAGATTCAAGGAAGGTGAGAAACTATCAAGGGAGTTTTCAATCTAGATTTCAGCCCCTTTGGCTAGGTTTCTCTCATGGGGTAGAGAATAATCTACACCTTCTTCTAATGGTTCATCCCAAATAGCGAAGTTGTTGAAAGGAATGTTTGGAAGTATTGTCAATTTCGGGAGAGGAGATAACATTGTTTATTAATTCCTCATCCTTAGGAGGGAGAGGATCAATAGATGTGTTAAACTCATCCTCTTTCCTCAAAATATGTTCAATATGATCTTTAGGGGAGAGAGAATTAAGGAAATTGCTTATTATTTCATCTTCTTTCTCTAAGGGATGCTTATGGGTAAGAAAAAATTTAGGAGAAGGGTAAGCATTTATCATTAATTCATCATCTCTAGTGGGAATTTTGTTGGAAAAGGAAATGCCATCACTAGGAAATGTAGGGATAATGTCATCTTCTTGCACAAAAGGATCCTCATGAAGGGAGCGTTTTTTAGGAGCCACAAGGTCATCAAGGGCATCATCCAAAAAAGTATGATCATATTTATTAAAAGGTTTATCTTTTGATTCAAAAGGAGATATCTCTTCATAGAGGGGATTATTGAAAACAACCATGCTACTAGATTTAGTGGAAGAGTTGATAGGAATGTACCATTGAGAGGAATCATTCGACTTATCTTTCTCATCACAACGAAATGGCATAGTAACAATGTTTATGAGTTTTTGGTAAAATGAAGGTTTGGTGTCTTTAGGTTTCAAAAACTCATCTAAAGCTTCATCTAACTCATAATCATCACAAATATGAACATCTTGCAAATAAAAATCTGACATTTTGAAATAAAGATTGCATAAAACTTAAACACACAATGCAAAGAAACCAAAACAAACTCCTTTTTTTTTTTTTTTTTTTTAATGAAAATGAAACTTAAATGAAACACGCTAAATCTAGATTTAGATCTAACAAATGTAATATAAGAGAAAGCAATAATAAGATTCACGTCGGGTTCACCAAAATGTGTGGGGGAAAAAGTGACACTAAGCAAACATGCCCTAATCTCACTTTCAATCACACACTTGTGGAATACGAAAGAGCCTAGAGGTATCACACAATTGGCTACTTCTTTTTGTGGAAGAGAGAGCCACGAGCTACCTATTAGGATTTCTATTCCTTTGTTGCAAATGATAGATAGATGATGCAAGTTCAATCCCAAACCCCAAAGTGCAAGTATGAACTAATAACAAGATTGCAGAATTGAACTTAAACAATGGAAAGCTGTAAACACAAGGACAAGATAAGAATGTAAATGCATACCCGATGTTAAAATATGAATGAAAATGTTCGGGACGGGGGCGCGGGCGCCACTGTCCTGATTCTGCCCCTGAAACTGCTCTGGAAACTGTTGTTTTGCAACCTGGAAAGCTGTCAAAAATGCTGAAAACTGCTGTCTGTCAGGAGGACAAGAGCGCCCAGGGACCAGGGCGCCCAGTGCCCCTATCCTGGCAGGACCAGGGCGCCCCACGCCCCTGTCCTGGTCTTTTTCTCTGAAACTTGGTGTGAAGTTCCGTCTCAGTCTGCTTCTGTCGGATCTGCAACTTGCGGCGTCGTCCGAATCTCGAAACCTGCACTTATATCTAAAAAGGTATGGTGGGTGGCTATATAGGGTTTTGCCTTAGTCAAACCCTCGCTTTGGTGATTTCCACCTCCACAAATAGCCAAGTTGTATTGTAAAAGTAATGTGTGTGCAGACCTTGTGTGTGTGCAAGATCCTAAAATGAAGGTAAGCAAACTAGAGCAACCTAGAAAGTAAACCCTAATTGCTTGTAAATGATAATGTGAATGCTCCAAATCAAGATGTAAAGAGATCTAAAGCATGAATACAAGTGATATAATGAGGCTTATGTAAAGACATGAAAACAACATGAAATCATACCCAACCCCAAGGGAGGGGTACAAGCCAATCTTCAGTCGGTAATCCCCTATTGCTCTTCAATGCCTTCAAAGCCCTAAATGAATGAAATTGATGAATGCTTGATGGATGGATGTTGAATGTTGTTGAAGTCTTCAAAGATCTTCTCTTTCGCTGCATAGAAGGTCCTTGAAACCAAAAATCATGATCCCTTCAAATGAAGAAAGAGAGCTCTTATATATGAAACCCTAGGTCTTAATTTCAACTTTTGGCCGACCTAGAGATTGAATCTCCCGCCAATTTCTTGGGGTTAAGCTTTATTTTATGATTGGATTGCGCTCCTAAAATTTCGGGAAAAATGTTCGGGACCATGTGCACGCCGGGCGCCATGGTCCTGACAACTTTTCACCAAATTTTCAAGGTCGTCGGATATGATGATTTTAGAGAAAATCCCGAAGTTACAGCTGATTTCGAGATGTTTTGACCCCCAAAATCAAGCCCCCAAGTTCAAAATAGGACCTAATTAGGGTTTTTGATTAAATAATGTATTGGAAGAATAAAATGAAAGGGGCACACTTTAATGAAAAGGGCCCAACTTTATGATATGGAAGATGATAAAATAGAACCTTAGACCTAATTAATTTAATTAATTAAGTGCTAAAGGGGAAATGCAATGCAAAATGCAAAATGCACCAAGGCGGGTGCTAAACTAGGTGTGAAATTGTACCACCCTAGCAAGTGCGTACAATTTACGACGCTACACATCCAAGAAAATATTTTGGTATGGTGAGTAGATCACATGAAATGCCTTGATCTGTGACTTCCTCCTTGCTATGTGGAGTGGTGTAGGTTGCAGAAATTTTTAAAACAAGTGCAAATTAGCAGCTGCAGGTCCAAATTCTGCCCCATGCCATGAGCTGGAAGGTGAATTTCAGTGTGGTAAAGGGAGATAGGAATCAGTCATAAACAAGTTGCAATTAGCAAGCTTGAAGCTCAGCTCCTCCCTCACATGGCAGATTGGGCATTAAACAATAGCAGCTTTAGAAACTTTCAAGCAAATGTAAATTGGCATTTGCAAAGCCATTTCTTCCCTTCTGGGCTAATTACTGGTAAAAGTAAAATTTCTTTCAACCAATGCAAAATGTCCCACATGATGGCTTTGGCGGCAGTAGAATCTTTTGAAAAGAATAGAAATTGCATCCTCCTCCCTATGTGATGGTAGTGGGAACATTAACTTTTAAGGCATGGTGAAATGCCAGTCACTCCCAGCCCCACGTGTTACCAGCAGATATAGATTTTTTTTTAGTAAATGCAATATGGCAGGTGTTTGGTGTTGAATCATCTACATGGTGGTTGGAAGAGTTTTTAAAACTAATAGCAAATTCTTCCCCTCATGTGAATGGTGGAGGAGGAATAGTAGAACTTTCAAACAAATGCAATCAGCCAGTCCTCCCTGTCATGGCATGCAAATTGGCATTAGAAGCTTCAGCAAAAGGCGTTTCGCATGCTTTAAACCTCCCTCGCATGGTGTGGTATGGGTAAAGGGGGATCTTCAGAGATGTGCAGCTGTAGAAACCTCAGAGCCAATGTAATTTGCAGAAAGTAAACCTTTCCTCTGCATGGGCATGTCTGGAGCTGCAGAAAAATTAAAGAGCACAAAAGAAAACAAATGCCATTCGCAAGTGTATTGCTTAATGCCACGACCTTGTAGTTCTCCTCCTCTGTGTGATTGTAGCATTAAAAACCCTAGGCAAGGCACCATTAAAACCCAGAGGGTAAGCTCAGAAATGCAATCCCAGGCAAAGTTATTTATCCCACATTCACCTGGGAATGAAAATATTTGACATTTAAAAGTAAGGCTTCACACATCCATAGTGTGAAAGCCTTAAAGGCTTTTGACAGATGGTGTTGGCTGAGCCCAAGGTGGACCCAATGCGTATGGGCATGAATTCCAAGGCGACCAAGGAGGCTGACTAAGCGACGATCAAGTGGACCCCACGTAGGCATGGATCCTGAGGTAGGTGAATTTTGCAGAATGAGCAAATTAACCAGCAAGCAACTTGAGGAGATCGGACGGTGCGCATGGATTCGCAAAGGGGAGATGCTCGCATGTTAAGCCATGTGAAATGGAAAAAGACTCAGGCGGATGGCGAAGATGTTAACGAGTGAGCAGGTTCAAGAGATCCAACGGCTCGCATGACTTCATGACCCGAAGATGCTCGAAGGTTAGCCATTGCGAAATGGTGAAAGCTAGGTGGCAGGTCCAGTTGGCGGTCCAGCAGGCGAGTCCTATCCCAGTGGTGCATAGGTGGCGGTGACATGGCGTACAGTTGGCAGTAAAGGGGCAGACACATGGCAGATGGATGAGATGTCATCTGAGGTGGCACCCAGTGGACTCTACGAGCCAATTAGAGACCGCCACGTGGCAGGGTGTCAGGCCAAAATTAGACGCAAAAATGGATGAAAAATCAAAATTAAATGTATAGTCTCAACTATATAAGAATTTTGAAAAATTTAAATGATGGATCCATATGCATAATTAATTAGCCCAGAGGCTTATTTTTGGCCAAAGTATGAAGTATTATATATTGCCAGAAATCTCTTGAGATGTGGAATGTAGTTATGGAGTTAGTTTCAACAAATGTGCAATATTTTGGGAGAAGTTTCCATGGAAAAGAAGAAGATAATGAATTTCAGTTGGAGAAAGGGGACACTTGGCTTATTTTGATGAGATCTGATCTTTCCCTCCCCTTCTTATTCCAATTTTCTTCTCATTGTAAGGGTTCCACAAATTTGGAGAATGGCTCCAGATTTTGATGGTTTCCAATTCTGAGTATTCTTGAAGATTGTACAGGGCGGGGCTTTTCTTTGAGTAATGGAGTTTAATTATTGTTGTAGGTGTTCTTAGTTGCAGGTTCTTATGTATGTAAGGCATACATAAATTCACACAATATTGTCTCTAGATTTGTATTTCCATTTTATTCAAATTAGATCCTCGAGGAGGATGAAATTTTTTATCTTGAGGAGATAGTTGTGATTGTTTGCAGGGATTCTTTAAGGAAGGATTTAAATTCTGAAATAAATCATGAATAATGGAATATAGTTTCAAGATTTTATGATTTTGTGAATGATCTTAGTAATGCATTTATGTAAGGCATTAAATGCAGAAATACTAAGAATGAAGATGGATTTGTAGTATAAGTTTTGATCTATAGTTTGATTTATGATTATGTTGGCCTTAGATAAGGCACTGATCTTGCAATTGAAGGGATTCTTAAACAATTTAAAATCCAACATCAGAATATCTTTCTTTGTTTTATGTTCTGTGGGGATGTTTCATCCATCTCATGCTTCAACTTAGTTGAGATGTCAATGTGGATCTAGCCCATCTACAGTAACCTCCTACTTGTTAAGCCTTGTGAGATCTATCTATTTCTATTGATGTTGTCATAGGTGTGTAATAGGTTTAATTCTAAGCATCAAAGGTATACCCGCCTAGGTTTTGCAGAGCCTGAAGAGTAGAAGGATTCATATCCTTGTCATGTTGTCCAAGCCCTGAGTTTCTTCATAGATTTAATTGGCTACTTCATAGATCAATTGCAGGTGTACTTGGGTTAATCAGTTTTGATGAACAACAAAAATGACGACTCTATTGGGGAGGTGTTGTTATAACTCATGTTGAATCGAATCCCAAATTTGTGCCTATCCAATTTGAGGGAAGAGTCATAAAAGTGTTATAAATCTGAAAACATATTCAGATCTGTAGTTATTTGCCTGGTAGTGTTGTGTGCCAAGTGTTGAAAATTTGTTATCCTTTTATCTTTGTGTGAGTCCAAATCTGTTCATGTTCTACAAATGGTTTTATAAATTCTCACAGCAGTGAGTGGGGACTCTGAAAGATCTCTGCACCAGTGTTCATTGTGGTAAAAGTTTTAGAATATTTGGTGAACTTGCATCAAAGATTTAGCAGTTGCTTGGGGTTTTATGATTGTAGATCCCGAAGAATTTATTGAAGATATTTTCCTCCATGAAGGAGGTGGCGACTCTGTATGAAGATCAGTGTATAATGTTAGAAGATCTTAGAAAGGTCTTACCGAATATCAGAGCAGCAACATCAGCAAATTTACTCCAGGTATTCCTCATTGTTGAGGTAGTTATTTGTTCCTTATTAGGTGAAAAATTCACCATTGAAAGGAAAAGAAATTGGTAGTATGCATGCTTCATGTTTTGAAATGAATTTCAATTAAGTGATGGGAGAAGTGTGTATGATTCTTAAAATTAATGACTGCACGTGTTTTGAAAGGAGTTTGTAAAGTAGTAGGATGCATTGCCCAAATAATGGTTCTGTAAATGTTATAAACTTGATGGATCTAGATGTAGTTCCTAGATCTCCAAATCCTTTGTCAAATCTGAAAGAGATTGATAGAGAAATTAAAGTATGTCTTCAAAAGCCAAGATAAAGTTGTCTAGTTTTTAAAAGGGAAAGTAGGGAAAAGAAAAGAAGATTCATCATATGTTTTCTATGAAAGATTTATAGCTGCATTGAATGGGCTTTCAGCTGATGCTAGACCTCATGAGTCTGTTTTGATTGAGTTATTTTTAGAGCTTGGTGAGCATGATTCAGTTAATTGGTTTACAACCTTGAGAGATGAAAGTGTCGCATGTATCAAAGAATGGATGGATGAGATTGAGCTAAATAAATCTAAAAATGCACATAATATTGAGTATACTGATGTTGACAGTGAAATGGGTGAATACCAAAGTAATGTAGATGAATTTGTGAGAAAGGATATCTCTTGTGATTTTGAAAATGATTCTTATGATCAGCATGACAATACAGAATTTTTTTCTTAGTATGAGGAGGATGAAAATATAGATTGTTGTTCTAGTGTGCATGATTGTAACTCTTTAGAGTTTTCAGATTTGAATAATATGAATGACAGTATTGTTAAGTTCAATCCACAAGATGTTTGCAACCCCAATTATGAAACTATGTTGCAACATATAGAAGCACTTTATGAGCAGCATGATAAAGGTTATGATGCAAATGTAAGTTGTTGCAATAATGAAATAAATGTGTATAAAGACATGAGTACCGCTGACTTAATACCTTTATTAGATTGGGACAATTTTTATAGCTCAGAGGATGAAGCCAAGGAAAATGGAAATGAAGAAGGTTCACTAAGTAGTGAACAAATTTCAGAGCTCCTAGTTGCTGATTTTCAAAGGTATGCATCTAAAAATGTGCCCAATCTCTCACACCCAACCAGTACCTGTTTAGATATTGATGATGTTTTTGAGGGTGTGAAGTATGATACATATGCTATTGATTATTTCCCTATTTTTGATTTGAGTGATGGAAAAGATGAAGATGCATATACGCTTGATAGGTGTGATAATGTAGATTCATATGTTGATATGAACTTAGATTTTGGTATGCATTGTATGGATCTTGTTGTTAAAGAGAATGACAGATTTGAAGTAGTTTTCTCAGATTTGCAAGTGGGAAATGAACCATTGATAAGTGATGATCATATGCTTTTACTTATGCAAAGTGCTGATAGAAATTGTGATCAACAAGATGAGGTGCAGTCATGTTATGAGGAAGTTTTCCTCTCTAGTTTGCAATCCATTAATGTGGAAGAGTGTTCATCATTTGAGCAAACTAGCAATAGAGATGTGCCTGATGTTTTCAACTTTCAGAATAAGTTAGGTCACTTTTCACTTCAGCTAGGAAAGAATGGTAAAGAGTATGGCACTCTTATGTCACCTAGTGATCAACCCTTTCAACATTTGTTTGGTTTTAAAGGATTTTATGATTATGAACATGTTGTTGATTATGTTTTATGTGATCAGCTAATTAGAAATGGAAGTGTGATTGATCAGGAAGATGTGAATGAAACTTCCAGATTACCTCCAGTTTGTGGAAATCAAAGTCATGTATTTGACAGAGGTAAGAATTGATTTCAGTTTTGATGGCTCGGGGCCATTTATAAGTTGTATATTTTATACAGTTACTTTGCTTTAGTTGTGTGGTTTTCAATAAAGTGCCCTATTGCTTGGGTAGAATAAGGAAGCCCTTTGCTTTTGAGAAGAGAAGAGAAGAGATAAGATCCATTTTTGGGTGGTCTGCTTAACCATAGATATCTAGATTCTTGTGTTGATCTTGCAATCAACCATCCCCAGTCAGAGCCACTATTGGGACTCATTAAATTTGAGTCAAGTTTTGAGTCCCATTTCAAAAAATTTCTATTGCATGTTCAGAAAGGCACCTAATCTCATTCAGGTGGCCTAGCTAGAGAGAGGGTAAAATGGAGCCAGTTGATTTTCAAGGGGTAAGGCTTTGTAAACTTATTGTACACATTTCACTTGGTTAATGAAGTGTTCTACAACTTTCAGATTTTAGTTTGGATTAGTTGATCAGGTACCCATTTCGAGGGGTGAGCTAAAAGTGCAGTTTAAGCACAAATACAGATTTTATTGAATAGCCTACTCTGAGTGCTTACATATTTTGCCTTGTTGATTTTCATGAATAAATTCAAAATGGATTCAATTCTATGCATAAATATGAGCTATCTTGCAAAATTTCAAGTCCTCATGAATCCATTTGCTCAGTTTTCAAAGCTCAATCTGTTCGCACTTTGTGTGGTTTGACAAGTCCCTATTTTTGCACAAGTGTAAAAAATGCCCCAGTGAATGTCATATCAAAATGTTTATTTTGGGCTATTTTTGATATAAAAATCAAGCTATGTTTCAAATTTCAAGCTCTTGCCAATCCGTTTGATCAGTTTTCAAAAGGGTTTCTTGAGCCATCTTTTTCAATCTTTCGTACTTTCACTGTCGTATCAGTTAAAGTGGCCATTTTCACGAGCGCACTATTTTTACCCAGTCAGACTTTTGGTCGAACTGAGAATTCAAATATTTAATATGTACTTCAAGGTACTTGTGTTTCAAATTTGAGGTTCTATGGAGGTCGTTTGATATTTTTGAGAAAGGCATCATGTGTTGCCAGAACATTGACTTCATCAGGTCCGTAGTGTCAACAAAGCTAGTTGGTCATTTTCGACAATTAATATCTCTTCACTCGGGACTCATCTTGAGAAACCATTTGGTAGATTTCATTCTTGTATATCAAAGTACACGCCTGTCAGATGGTGTGGTCCAAAAAGGTGTTTTGACCACTTTGAAAATTACGTCTTCGCGATTAAATGGGAAAATGTGGCGCAAGTGCCTGAAAGTT